>NC_140452.1:4653601-4846101 GCF_963576455.1 Neolamprologus multifasciatus
TAGCTAACTGGATGCCCATTAACCTTATAACTCCTGGTGTGTGTGTGTGTGTGTGTGTGTGTGTGTGTGTGTGTGTGTGTGTGTGTGTGTGTGTGTGTGTGTGTGTACAGAGAGACAGCCAGGTTCATAATGGATATAAGGAAGTATTTTTTTAAAAAAGGAGCCACATTCAGGTGAAGGTGTAAGATCCAAGTGTAAGATACATCTTACAACACTTACTCATACATCTTACAACACTTACTCATACATCTTACAACACTTACTCATACATCTTACAACACTTACTCATACATCTTACAGCACAAAATTTCAATCTGTCACTAAAATGAAAAGTCACATAGGTTAAAATAAAATAAAAAATCTGCAGACCCATAGTAGTATCTGCAGTAAAGATCTTTTCATACATTGTATACACTGGACTATAGACAAAGTTGCCTCCATTTTTATTTAAATTAAATGAATTAAAAAAAAAAAAAAAAAAAAAATATATATATATATATATATATATATATATATATATATATATATATATATATATATATACATATATAGTACGTTTTATTCCAATACATTCTTCTTTTGCAGCATTTTAATAACCTTTATCAGATTTGATGGTTTTGTTACAGACTTTTCAAAAATGTGTTTTGCTTTCACAAATGTGGGGATTAAATTGTGTTCAAATGTACAAAACAGTGATGTCATGTTTTGTGATGAGAACCCAGGCACAGAGAGACTTTATGAATTTAAGAATCTTATGATTTAATAAAGAAATTTTGCAGACTTGCACAGAGATGGTAAAATTATGATGGCTGATAACGGAGACGAAGACAACAGACGACGAGGACAGGGAGGAACAGGGGTTTAAATGCACCAAGGAGACAGTCAGAGGAAACTCGGGACAATTGGAGGCATTTAGGAATGCAGGAACTGACAGAGACAGGGAAGAAGTCTCATCGTGACGAGTAAAGTTTCTTGCCTGGCTGGTCAGCTTTCTCGGTGGTCAGCACCCCCAAAGCTCTGATCCTAGAATCGCCCCTGATAACAGATATGATTCAATGCAGAGAGGTCTATTAACACATAGTGAGTCAGAAAGTTGACTGGAATGGAAAAACTTCCCGGCAACCTACGTCTATTGTAGCATAACTAAGAGAGGATTCAGGGTCACCTGGTCCATCTCTAACTATATGCTTTAGCAAAAAGGAAAGTTTGAAGCCTAATCTTAAAAGTAGAGATAGTGTCTGTCTCCTGAATCCAAACTGGAAGCTGGTTCCACAGAAGAGGGGCCTGAAAACTGAAGGCTCTGCCTCCCATTCTACTTTTAAATACTCTAGGAACAACAAGTAGGCCTGCAGAGCGAGAGCGAAGTGCTCTAATAGGGTGATGTGGTACTACAAGGTCATTAAGATAAGATGGGGCCTGATTATTTAAGACCTTATATGTGAGGAGCAGGATTTTGAATTCAATTCTGGATTTAACAGGAAGCCAATACAGGAGAAATATGCTCTCTCTTTCTAGTCCCTGTCAGGACTCTTGCTGCAGCATTTTTAGATTAACTGAAGGCTTTTCAGGGGGTTGTTAGGACTTCCTGATAATAATGAATTGCAGTCGTCCAGCCTGGAAGTAATAAATGCATGAACTAGTTTTTCAGCGTCACTCTGAGACAGGATATTTCTAATTTTAGAGATGTTGCGCAAATGAAAACAAAATCTGTTCGGACCAGCATCTACCACCATCAAGTTGACAGGCTGGTGGAGGGGCTGAATAACACAAGTTCATTCAGGAATGGAATTGGGATCTTCGGTTAGACTCTCTGGGTTTCGCAGTGCAGGAATGCCCCAGGACTCCACTTGATTTTCTTCTCTTTGAGTTACTGTTCAACAGCCTTCAGTTTATCCAAAATGCTGCAGCAAGAGTACTGACAGGGACTAGAATGAGTATAACTCTCCTGTTAAATCCAGAATCAAATTTAAAATCCTTCTCATCACATTCTCTCATCAGATTTAAATAATAAGGCCCTATCTTATCTTGCTGACCTTATAGTATCTTATCATCTCATTAGAGCACTTTACTCTTAAACTGTGAGCTTACTTGTGGTTCCTACAGTATTTAAAAGTAGAATGTGAGGCAGAGCCTCACAGTGGTGTTATACAGTGTTATTGTCCCATCAGCCAGCCACCAAGAAGACCAATATTACATCATTCAGGAGAAATTACGTAAAAAGAACAAACAAAAAAAAAACGAGTGTTAAAACAGTGAAGTGTTGAGTCACTGCAGCCCCTATCTGTACTTGAAATACTTTTTTTTTTTTTTTAATCAGTTATGGTTTTGTTCCTTGTTTTTGTTTTTTTAATGTCCTATTTATGGTAAGTCCTGTTACCATAGGGATGAGAATGCTTTTGTTTGGTTGTTTTTCATTTCAATCATTGCAGTGATTGTGGACATGTGTCTGTTGTCAGTGCTTTGGGCCTTGGGTTCAGCTTGTGTGAAATTTGTAGGAAGTTGCCAGACCAGTTTCTTTCCTATTATTTAAGTTGATGAGTGAACTGACTGGATATTGCCATACTTCTGCTTTTTGTTTTGTTTGTTTGTTTGTTTGTTTTTTTTCTATGGTTACATTTTTTAAAATTTCTATTTCCACTACTGGATGGAGCCACAGAATTCATGGGACAAAAATTGTTCCAGTCAAGACCCGACTTACTGTGAGTAGTCAAAACACGTACATGAACTATTACGTTGGTATTAGTGCTTGTAGAGTAGGTGCACAGTGGCTCGTAGCCTATATAACCATTTTGACCAAGAAATTATATTGATCTCTCAGTCCACAAGTGTGTCAGCCCACTGAACTTGTCCAGCCGCTGAATGTAACATTGTCCAACAGAGCTCAAGACACCGCCGTTTCTAATTGCTTTGTATTCTTATAAAGATATACTTTATCTAAATACATTAGTCTTATTAATGTCGGACCGTATAATCTGAAAAAAACGTTTTTCTAGATGATTAGTGATAATTTTGGAGAAATGGACCGACTTTCTCATTTTATTTGCAGCACCACTGCTGTGTTATGCTGTTTTTTATATTAATTACATATATTTTATTTTCTGATAATGTCTTTAATACTGTCTCTTATTGTAGGTGATGCTCAACTGATCCATTTTCTGCAAAAGAAGAGTCATTTGATGAATCAAGTAATCGTTTTGAACATACAAGGAGCCTATAGCAGAATTAACATTAACAAGGCAAAGCAAGTTTATTTATATAGCACAATTCAACAACAAGGTGATTCAAAGTGCTTTACAGAGACATTAAAAAACAAAAACAAATAAAAGGCATGATTTAAAATTGATTAAAAAAAACAAAAACAAAAAACCAGCAGATAAAATCAGAACAGTCAATAAAATCAGTAGTTAAAATGTACGTTTTGAAATTTAAGCTTAAAAGTGTGGATTTGGTGTTTTATTCAAATGCAGCTGAGAACAGGTGAGTCTTCAACCTGGATTTAAATAAACTGAGTGTTTCAGCTGATCTGAGGCTTTCTGGGAGTTTGTTCCAGATATAAGGAGCATAAAAGCTGAATGCAGCTTCTCCGTGTCTGGTTCTGACTCTGGGAACTGATAAAAAACAGGATCCAGATGACCTGAGGGATCTGGAAGGTTCATACTGGGTCAGGAGGTCACTGATGTATTTTGGTCCTAAACCATTCAGAGCTTCATAGACCAGCATCAGAACTTTCAAGTCTATCCTCTGACGGACAGGCAGCCAGTGTAAAGACCTCAGAGCTGGACTGATGTGGTCCACTTTTTTGGTCTTAGTGAGGACTCGAGCAGCAGAGTTCTGAATAAGCTGTAGTTGTCTGACTGATTTTTTAGGTAGACCTGTAAAGATGCTGTTACAGTAATCAAGCCTGCTAAAGATGAATGCATGGACTAGTTTTTTCAGGTCCTGTTGAGACATCAGATCTTTTATTCTTGAAATATTCTTGATGTGATAGTAAGCTGATTTTGTTATTGTCTTGATGTGTTTTTCTAAGTTTAGGTCTGCATCCATCACTACACCCAAATTTCTCGCCTGGTTTGTGGTTTTTAGGTGTATAGACTGAAGTTCTCTGGTGACCTGTAATCGTTTTTCTTTGGCGCCAAAGACTATTACCTCAGTTTTGTTTTTGTTTAGCTGGAGAAAATTGTGGCACAACCAGTCATTAATTTCCTCAATGCATTTACCAAGAGCCTGTACAAGGCCTCGGTCTCTTGGTGACATTGTGATATATATTTGTGTGTCATCTGCATAGCTGTGATAGTTTATTTTGTTGTTCTTTATGATCTGTGCCAGTGGGAGCATGTAAATGTTAAACAAAAGGGGTTCCAAGATGGAACCTTGGGGAACTCCACATGTGATACTTGTCTGCTCAGATGTGAAGTTACTTATTGATACAAAGTATTTCCTGTTTTCTAAGTATGTTTTGAACCAGTTTAGTACAGTTCCTGAAAGACCTGCCCAATTCTCCAGTCGTTTGAGTAATATGTTGTGGTCAACTGTATCAAATGCTGCACTGAGATCCAGTAAAACTAAGACTGACATTTTTTCACTGTCTGTATTCAGACATATGTCATTGAACACTTTGGTCAGAGCAGTTTCAGTGCTGTGGTTCTGTCTAAAACCTGACTGGAAGGCATCATAGCAGTTATTCTGTGTTAAGAAGTAATTGAGCTGTTGAGAAACTGCTTTTTCAATGATCTTACTTAAAAATGGGAGATTTGAGATCGGCCTGTAGTTGTTCATTTGTGTCTTGTCAAGATTGTCCTTTTTTAGTATAGGTTTTATTACAGCAGTTTTTAGTGGTTCTGGAAACACACCTGACATTAAAGAACAGTTGACAATCTGTAACAGGTCTGACTCCAAAGTCTTTGAGACCTTTTTGAGAAAACGTGTTGACAGGACATCTAAACAGTTTTCGGTGGACACAGTACATATCCTGAATCTGCTGTTGATGTACCAGTTGCTGGTGTAATCTTTTGGATTTTTTCTGTGAAGAATTTGGCAAAGTCATTGCAGGCCATGGTCGAGTGAAGTTCAGCTGCCACTGACACAGGAGGGTTTGTTAGCCTGTCAACTGTAGAAATGAAGACCCGAGCATTATGACTGTTTTTGGTGATGATGTCAGAGAAGTAGGACCTCCTTGCACTCCTCAGTTGTAAATTCTAATTGTGAAGTTTCTCTTTATAGATGTCATAATGAACCTGGAGGATTGTTTGTCTCCATCTGCGCTCAGCTTTCCTACACTCTCTTTTTTCATTTTTCACCAGTGTGGAGTTTCTCCAGGGAGACTTTTTCCTTCCAGAGATAACCTTCACCTTAATGGGAGCAATAGTGTCCATTACATTTAACATTTTAGCATTGAAGCTATTGACGAGCTCATTGACTGAACCTCTGGACAGGTCAGGTGTTAATGGGAAGACCTGGTTAAAGATCTCACTACTGTGTTCAGTTATACACCATTTTGTGATCACTGCTGTTGATATATTTGTGTGGGCTGAGATTTTACTTTCAAAGAAAACACAGTTATGATCAGACAGGCCCACACCAGACACAGTAACCTTTGAAATGCCCAGGCCTTTGGAGATCAGTAGGTCAAGAGTGTGACCTGAGTGCTGAGTCAGCCCAAAGTTGCCCAGAGTGTTACTCAGGTCTTTAGTCCCTTTGCCCTGAGGCAATTCAGTGAGACAGCAGTTCACTGAGGTCATTAAAAAAGTCTGTGCAGTATTTGGGAGGGCTGTAAACATTAAGAAACACAACTTTGGATGGGGCCTTCAGCTGTAAAGCCACATATTCAAAAGATTGAAAACTTCCAGGAGATAGTTGCTTACATGGAAATGATTCATTAAATAAGACAGCAACCCCTCCTCCTCTCCTGCTCACCCTGGCCTCACTGATAAAACTGTAGTTAGGAGGGGTCGTCTCGATGAGAACAGCTCCACTGTTACTTTGGTCCAACCAAGTTTCAGTTAAAAACATAAAATCAAGGCTGTGCTCAGTGATTAAATCCTTAATTAAAAATGTTTTCCCAGCTAAAGATCTAACGTTTTATAAAGCCAGCTTAAGTGTTTTAGAAGTATTATTTGACCCTTCGTGTTTGGGAGCAGTCTGTGGCACACAAGGTATGTTTACTATATTTTTATAGATCTTTTAGAGTGCAGCTCTCTGTGTTTTGACCAGGCCACATGTCTCCTTCTGTCACCTAAAAGTACAGAAATTTTAAAACCTTCTTGTAAAACTGATAATCACTGTCATAGTAGTCTAAGGAGCTTAGAAAGTTCCATACGAGCCTACTGCTTTGGCTCTCGGAGGAGGCGGACGCATCAAAGAGTCTCTCAGTCTTGTTCTCTAAAACCTAAAGAATTATGGATTTGATCAACCGGTCCCGTAACAAAATTGGCTTGGGAGAGCCCAATTGTCCTGCGGAGACGTTTGCTGCCGGATACTCGATGGTCAGTTGCATCTTGTGTCTGGCGACACTCTCGATGGAGGACACTGAACGACATCTACCAATTCAGAACCACGATGACAGAGTTGCTGGTTGGAGCTGGCTCGGACTTGGCGTGTCGAAGAACAAGAAGCGGCTACAGCTGTTCAAAATCCCAAAAGGCTGGCCAACATGATAGAGGATGGGCAGGGCTATGAGTACTCAGACTATGTTTTGAACGCAATATGGATAAGATGTTGGAGAAGAAGAACAGAAATTAAGAGAATTGGTGACCAGTGATGGACATTAGACCAACTGTAAAAATTGGATGCAGTTGTTTGCACTAAACCCAAACATTCACCATCTTCACTCTTGCAGCCATCCCACTAGTGTCAGCCGAAGGCCTGCGAAGGTCAAAGCTGACTGGAACAACAAAAATTCTGGGACACACATCACCCTCCCTCCCCCTAATCCAACGTCTCCTCCCATGCTTACCTCCCATCCGATGTGGACAGCTGGAGGCGCGATCGAAGATTGCAGCGGTCCCAGATCCAGCCGTACACACTGGAATATTCTCCCATGTTGCTGTTTTATTGTGTTATGGTGTGTTGATATCTGTGAAGATTTATATGCTTATGTGCTGAAGTGTTTTTTACTATCTTCAAACTGTTCTCCTGGTTGAAGCACAGTCTGAGTGGAATCTTTTTTTCCCCTCTTGTTCCCGATGGTGTGTATTTTCATTGTTTTTCCAATGCTACCCATTCTGACCTGTCTCTGTCAATTTGATGTTTTTGTAATGTATGTTTGGTTGAATGGGTCCAATTTTCGCTGCAGGCAATGCAGTGACAAATAAAGGCTTATCATCATAACCAAATGACGGAGAATCCCAGCTATTTAAAACCTAGTGGGACAACCCTGTCCCTTAAGAGGGTTCTTGACCCACTATTATAGCCACGATGTGAAAAAAAAAGCTGTGGCTCATCACCAGAGGTTTTGGATGAAACCAAAACAAGATCTTGTCTCACTGTATCATGTGAACTACTGAGATCAACTGATGCAGGATGTAAGTGGGAGTCTAAGTGCCTGGGAAGGGATCTCAAAACTGCGTTGTAGGTGGCAGACAGTTGGACCCACACTTTTTTCACATCTTGGCTCATGTGATGAGACACATGAATAATAGTGGGTCAAGGGATGCCCATACCAGAGTTTAAATCCCTGATATCTTCACCGTTTGGTTTTAGAAATGGAGAAGCCGCTCAGATGAGAGGTGAAATGTCTTTATGAAACTTAAAGAAGTCCAATCACATTCTTTCCTAGTTCCTTAAACTACTGTGACCTGGATGACTGAGAACCCAAACACTGTCATGATACCATTATTTCCATTTAGGTTTAAAGTTTTATCAAACCTGTTAATGCAAAGAAAGTCTGATAATGTCAGATTAACTTCACAGTGTACCCCTCTGAGATCCTTATAATAGTGATGTGTCAGTCGCGAACGAAATGGCTCTTAGACCTGGATCTTTGAAGTGAACGACGCGAGCCGGCTCCTTATGGGTGAGCCATGTTTTTTTTTCTTTCTTTCTCTCATCCTCTCTATCGCACTTTTTTCCCACTTCACTCCACACGCGAGTCTTGTGCTTTGCACTGGGAAGAGGGGGGAGGGGCGGTAGTTACACTGGCAGTAGCACAGGAACAGAGCAGGAGGGAAAGAGAGAGAGAGGGAGAGAGAGAGAGAACAACATCACATTAGAAAGGTATAGTAATCATCCACAAATATTTTCAGTTGCAGATGATAAAGGATTCAGAAAGTTTATTCATGCAGGCCCATATGACAGAGAATGTGCATCTTCTTTTTGTTTTCATATTTTAATTTATATTTAATTGTGTTGTGGTTTGCAGTGTTTTGTGTTGTTTCACTTTAAATTTGTTTAAAAGGAAAAAGCTGAAAATGTAAATAGTTAAAAGTTGAAATGTGAATAGTTGGTTTTTGTATTATATGATTTATTTATTACATTTTATGTGGAGTGAATAAATAAAAGTATATTTACGGTACCCTAGAGACAAAGCACGTACAAACTTCAAAACACGTAGGATGCTAGGCGCAGTGTTGAGCTTTTGTTACATAGTGGCTACACAAGCCAGCAAGTACCAATGATCGTATTTGGTCTGTGGTAGTAACAGGTAAATGAACATTTTTTTTAAATAATTTGAATATATATGAGTGCTTGTGTATAAATATACAAACAATACACACATGCTTTCAATTGTGTAATTTAAGTGATCTAGGTAGCTCTGTTTTGGAAGTTCAGTTAACTCTAGAAATGTGCTTTGGAGTTTGTACGTGCTTTGTCTCAAGGGGCCACTGCATATATTTATATATAAACATATATAAATATAACCACTTTTTTTTTTTTACATTAGTAATTCCTTTTGTGCATTTTTTATTATTGTTAATAATAAATTAATTGAAACAACAAAACAACATGAAGTGCCGGTTCTCTAAAAAGAGCCGGAAATCCCATCACTACCTTATAAAGTAGCCTTATTTTTGCTTTTCTTTCCACCAAATGACATATCACACACCAGGCCAGCACAAACATGACTCAAGAATGCCCACTGCACCACCAAACTGATTTAATTACATAGTTCAGTTTTTCATTCAGGGGATGCATTGTAGCCACAGCAGACCTGGAGTGTAGTGAAGTGACAAATAGACACGAAATAGGTTTCATGTTCCTCACAGTACAACCTCTGAGAAATTGCTTTCTGTGCACATTTTCGATTCCTGATATTTGCCTCCATGACTGTCATTGCACACTTCTTCTTTGCAGAATCCCGAGTCTTTGTTTATTCAGATTTCGGTAAACCGACCTTCAGTGGTTTGTTGTTTTGTTTTGTTTTTTAACAGTTCCAGGAAAGAAAAAAAAAAATCTAATTTACACTTTGATTTGTGACATCCTATTATGAAGCCACAGCCTGAACATTTTAATTTCTTCTTGGTTTTAAGATGTTATGGGTGGAAACAAATGAGTTAAAACCAGCAAATACAGCAACCACACATGACAGTGACAATCCTATTGTACAGAGTAGTAATCAACAATAAAGGAGGCTCCTAGACAGTATAAGATTGTATTTAGTCAGAAATCTGGTTTCTGCACAACCCCGTTTACAGTTTGCTGGTTACCCAGCTGGTTATATTTGACCCATATCACAATGTTACTGACATTCTTCTCAGTCTTAAATTTGTATAACATCTGCCCTTGATTGATAAACTTGGTCATTTCAATTTTCTGAATCTTAAATGATTTGTGTATTTTTCCATTGGAGTCAGTGCTAATGGAACACTAGCTCTTGGCTTCCCACACTCAAATGTCAGCTAATCTTTTGGGGATGTCTGTGATGTGCTTTATTCAGACTACACAAGTTGGCATAGTGTTACATTTAGAGTGACTGAATTTGTATTCAGTACAAAGGTTATCTGACTTCTTATCAATTATTTTACCATAGCAATTTCATAAACATTAGACAAGGATCCATTATATTGCATGATGGTCCAGGAAAAATGTCAGTTATTTGCACCGTGTGCATGTGTGTTTAATGCCCTTTATACTTTTGCGGTAAAGTAAGGTTACTGTATTAAACTGCAGAGCATGCCAGAAAGAATGGGGTTTTCATTGTCTTTCTATTTCCTTGTTAGAGTAAATTTACATATATATCTATATTTACATATAATTTGGGAAATGAGACTAAAAGAACATCAGCATCATTACTGTAAACTTACCGTAACAAGGAAATAGAAAGACCATGAAAACCACATTCTTTCTGGCATGCTCACCAGTTTATTACAGTAACCTTACTTTACCGCAAAAGTATAAAGGGCATTAAACACACACACACACACACACACACACACACACATATATATATACATATACATATGTATATATATACATGTGTGTGTGTGTGTGTGTGTGTGTGCCTGTGCGTTTCTCTCGGCATGTTCTATGTTCTAATTGTCTAACTTGTGTTGTCATGTCTACTTCTCTCCATGTTTACTGTTTTAGTTTGAAGAATGTGGTGTTTTCATAGTTGTACTTCCCCTGTGTTCCCCTTCAGTTTCAGTTACAGTTTTATCTGTCATATGCAAGGTAGCACACGGTCAACATTGCAATGAAATGTATTTGATGAGCAGCAGACAGTCATTCAGCAGTATAGTATGTCAAAGCAATAAATAGTAAGAGCAAAATGTTTATAAAATATAGTAGTTAACAGACTATATATATATATATATATATATATATATATATATATTAGGAGTGCAACAATACTCGTATCGATATTGAACCGTTCGATACAGTGCTTTCGGTTCGGTACGCATGTGTATCGAGCAATACAACATTTTTAATTTATTTTATCAACTTTCCTTCTGACGGTGCTGTCTGTGTTGAGCGCTCAGTGGATCTGCGCTCGACAGTGCAGCCTAGGCGGAGTAGTCGAACACAGATTCACTGAGCGCAGGGCAAGCTACTAAAATAAAGCATATATATATATACATATATATACATATATATATATATATATATATACAACAGACCTAACAGTATGTTGGCTCCACCTAGTCTATTTGTTATCGTTGTACTGCTCTCCTTGTGTGTGTGCATGGGTGCGTGCGTGCGTAGGTACACAATTCAGCAGCCAGCCAAACTCCATTCAAAAGAATACGGGAGTCAGGATATAGCGTCCAAGCTCCAGGTGCTTTATTTTACGTTGCACCGCCATACACCATTGAATCAGAGTGAAACTAAAACAAAAACAAGAATACAACAGTAAGGTGATATTACAAATCCCCTTATCTACTCTACAGCAAGTCAAGGCTAGCAACAAAAGACAAAGAAATTTCCATGTACTAGGTCCTGCTATGTATACATGACATGAGATTAGCTTAGCAATATAATTATACACAACGTTAGGCTTTAGAACACAAAACTACCAAAATGTTACTAAAATATGGGTCTATACTCTTAAGTCAACAAGTACTTACAGACGCTGCTTTCGAAGGCATAAACAAGAAAGAGGATTGCAGCCGATAACTACAGGAACACTTCAGCACATGTGAACCTGCTTACCCCAACTAACATGGCTGAATTCCTGTTCTGGGTCAAAGTGCATGTCACATTAACAAGAATTTACAAGGCCCAGTAGGGAGCACTAAATTCAAGGCAGAACAATAGTTGTATGAAATTTGAAAACCCTGACGTTTAGTACTTATATAAGATTATAAATGGTGACCTTCAGAACATAACTGAGATGTTTTGATTGGTAATATGCCATTTTTGTTGCAGCAGAACTGAACTCCGTGGGAAAAGTAATAAAGACACTTGCTCTTAAATTTCAAAGAATGACATTCATTGGGATTATTACGTTAGAGACTCATTTTTGATTCTGTGCTCTTTAAAATTCCTTTTTATCGTAATTTAAAGTCACTTTGCACATCTGAGACTTATTGATACAAAAAGAAATACATCTGTCAAACAGTTTTTCATATTGTCCGAGTATAAAACTTGATAATTCTGTTAGCTGGGTTACTTTATGTCCCTGCTTGATTTTTCCTGCTGTAATGCATTTGTTAGTAGATTTCAAGAATAACAGCCATTTCTTGTAATGTGTAATGGTTGTTTTACAGCCTTTTATTTGTTTATTAAATATTGTTTATTATGTATATTTTATTCATTTTCATCAAAACGGTTCCTTTTTCCTATCAGCTTTTTTAAATGTCCAGCTCCACCTACTTATGCCACAACCCTTGGTCTTGCTGAAAACAGGTTTAACTTTAACATGTGAGTCACAGCAAATTTCACTGACTCAACTGTAGGCCTCCTTTCCACAGCAAGCCAGCACACGTTGTTATTGAGTAACCAAAGCAAAGGGACCCTTGAACACCTTGATATGAATGCTATTGCTTGTTACCTCAGAAACACTACACTGACAGAGATTGTATAAACACTGAAACGCTGAGTAAAGACATTTTAAGCAAGCCACATGACTCTCATTTGTGGTTTTAATATCTTAAGGAACTAGCAAACGATAGGGAAGCAACATGGAATATGGAAGCTTGTTTCAGCCACTAAAAAATAAATAGATAAATAAATAAATTATTAAACAAATAAATTATATATATACACATAGTTACATACATATATGTATGTACACATGTATGCATACATATATATATATATATGTATGTATGCACGTACATATTTATATATATATATATATATATATATATATATATAAATATATATATATGCAACGATACTCGTATCGATATTGAACCGTTCGATACAGTGCTTTCGGTTCGGTACGCATATGTATCGAACAATACAAAATTTTTCATTTATTTTATCAACTTTCCTTCTGACGATGCTGTCTGTGTTGAGCGCTCAGTGGATCTGCGCTCGACAGTGCAGCCTAGGCGGAGTAGTCGAACGCAGATTCACTGAGCGCAGGGCAAGCTAGCGAGACAGAAGCTAAGCTCCTTGCAACATGGCAAATTGAACCTCCCCCACCCTCATTCAGATCTGGCGTTTGGAACTATTTTGGTTGCACATTTACGCCGACATCATCCTAGTGCAAAGACAAGTGGACGGGGACCTGATATGTTTAATATGCTGCTGAGAATATAGCCCAGAAGAAGCGTATAGTATAGCTTTTATTTTGGAAAGAGCCATTTCTCTGTAATAAACTCTCTTTTCCAAAGATGAGTGATTCCTCCATCAGATACAGGGCTCGCAAAATCGGTAGCCAGTCGGGCTACCAAAATCTATCTCTGCCCTGCCCGTCGGGCTATCATAGGAAGGAAAAATATATGTCAATGCTTTTGCATTCTTTCGGAAATGTAGCTGGGTAATTATGTCATTGGCATCGGTGAGCCACTGTCAATGTGTCACATATTGAAATTGCGTTTGAATTTGCGCTTGTTTTTTGCTTTCACTTTGCAATCGCGCGAACTGTGTATAGAGAGCAACAGCACTGATTGGTGAGTGATGATAATTTGCGCACCAATTCCTCTGACATCATCTTATCAATCGTTAGCTTACTATGCAAACATGACAAGTGAAATCTCCCGCAGCTTAAACATGTGAGAGGTTGATCGCGCAGAGAATCACTGAGCGTTACGCGAGTGCGTGTGTAAAAGCAGCAGGATATATATTTTAGTTCTGCTGAGCCAAATAAGACAGGTCATGGTGAAGAAGTGACAGCCAAAGAAAAGCTTACCACAAAATGGAAAAGTTATGACAAATCAGACTATAAGGCAAAAAGAAAGTGCAGCTTTATGGTTTCATGGACAAAAGAATTTCTGTGGCTGCAATATGACGAGCTAAATAACCAGGGCTGCACATAAGTGGTCCGCAGGTGTGCATTCGCTATCAAAATAAAAAACGCGCACAAGATAAGAAGTTGCAATGCGTGTTTGCGTACATAAGATTTTCTGGAGGAGGACAGACATTTGTTTAGAGCTCTTAAAGATGTCGAAGAAGCTCCTTTAAGCAATTACTGTGATGTTCCTCCACCTCCAAAGAAATGTCAGAAGGAGTCCGAACCACAAAAGAAGCGCGTATTCTCGGAAAAGTGGTTGCAGGAGGTGAGCTGGCTTCAAACAAATGATGAACGCACAGAGATGTGGTGCAGAATGTGCCGTGAAAATTTAATAAATGACAAATTAATAAAAAGGCATGAACATTTTTTGTATCGAAAAAATATCGAACCGTGACACCAAAGTATCAAACCGAACCGTGAATTTTGTGTATCGTTGCACCCCTAATATATACGTATACGTATATATTAGGGGTGCAACAATACTCGTATCAATATTGAACCGTTCGATACAGTGCTTTCGGTTTGGTACGCATATGTATCGAACAATACAAATTTTTTTATTTATTTTATCAACTTTTCTTCTGACGATGCTGTCTGTGTTGAGCGCTCAGTGGATCTGCGTTCGACTACTCCGCCTAGGCTGCACTGTGGAGTGCAGATCCACTGAGCACAGCGCAAGCTAGCAAGACAGAAGCTAAGCTCGTTGCAACATGGCAACAGCCTCAACGCTACCTGAAATTGAACCTCCCCCACCCTCATTCAGAGCTGGCGTTTGGTACTATCTTAGTTTTCATGTGAAGCATGACCCTGATGGTAAGCGCGTCATGGACAAAAGTAAAACAGTATGTCAGATGTGCCACGCAATGCTCAATTTGTGGGAACTAGTGCGTTACCACAGTTAGCTTGTTAACGTGTTGACGCTGTCCAGCCCCACGCACGGGGCGATCCGCGGTAACTTGTTAACAGAGATTTGCCGCCTTATGGCGTTAATGTCATTTTAAAGAGATTAACGCTGACAGTACTAGTGGGAACACAACGAATATGACTGCACATTTACGCCGACATCATCCTAGTGCAAAGACAAGTTTTTTTTGTTTTGTTTTTTAGTGCCAAGACAAGTGGAAGCAGACAAAAACAACAAGCACGCATGCTACAGACTTCACCCGAGTCATTTAGACAGCCGTTAGCACATGATTCTCCTTATGGAGACCTGATATGTTTAATATGCTGCTGAGAATATAGCCCAGAAGAAGCATATAGTATAGCTTTTATTTTGGAAAGAGCCATTTCTCTGATGAGAGATTTCTCGATCAGATAGATTCTTTTTTATTATTATTATTTTGTTGTTTCAGTAACATTACTTTACTTTACTGTACTTTTGAGTTAAAATATATATTTATAATGAACATTTTTTTGTATTGAAAAAATTTCGAACCCTGACACCAAAGTATCGAACCGAACCGTGAATTTTGTGTATCGTTGCACCACTAATATATATATATATATATATATATATATATATATATATATATATATATATATTTATTTATTTATTTATTTATTTTTTTGGTTTTGTCTTTGCTATATATATATATATATATATAGCAAAGACAAAACCAAAAAAACCCCGCCCTTTCCTATTGATGGAAAAATGTACCATGTCAACCAATCAAAAAATGATATGGCAACATGGCATTTAGTTGTTTAGGAAGGGGGAAATTGTAGGAGTTGCGGCGGTGTTTTGAGATGTGAGAGATTTGCGACGTTTAGCGCAAATCTTGTGTAGTTAGTGTGTAGTGTAGTCACTAGTTTTGTTTCGTCTGCCAGAACAATGAGGCGACTGCTGAATGTTACAGGTGTTACAGGAGTGATACATCTCCTGTTGTCAGGCCTGCAGGTATCAGGCTTTTTATGTTCTCCTTTATCTCATAGTGGACAGAAATTATGTTTTAGAGTGGCACAAATAATTTGTGTGGCATCAAATTTGATGCAGAACAGCTGATTGTTCTGTAAATAGTTTTAACTGTTTATTTAAAAAAAATGCCTTGGCTGCATTTTTAGGTAAACAGCTGCAAAAAACTTTGTTGTTTGCATAACTCAGTTACTTTTTTGAAGAAGTAACTATATATTTAATTGCCCAACACTGGTCACTATATACTGTATGTTGCAGACAGAGAGTTACAAGACTCTCTCCCAGACCACAGACTCATACTCATAATACAAGTCAGAGCTTTATATATATATATATATATATATATATATATATATATATATATATATATATTTTTTTTTTTTTTTTTTTTTTTTTAATTAATTTATTTATTTTTTAATAGTCCCACTAGGACCAGTTTTCTGTTATGTGCTGATTTAGAAAACCTTAAAATCAAGAGGATGTGCTTTTGTTTTGCACATGAAAAAAACAAGTAGTAAAACTGTGACAGAAGATGATGGAATGACTGAAAGAAAGAAGATCTGTCCTCAGAAAAGTCACTGAAGACAATATACAAAAGTGATTGAAAAATGTAAAAAGGCTTTGTTTTTAGTGAGACAGTTCTTCAGGCTGAAGCTCAAACTGTTGCTTACTTGTGTTGTGTTAGTCATTGCTTTGTGTCTAGGGGGAAAAGACCAAGATTCTGTATTGTTTCTTATCTCTGACCTTTCATCGTCAGTGCTGCTACAAACACATTTTTCTGCTCTTGCTCTTGACGAAGGCGGTCACACTTTTCTCCTCCTCCTCCTCTCCCTTAGCTTCCCTGCTTAGCCTCTTATGTATTACTTTTCCCTGGAACATTCTCTCACAGTCTGTTCTCTAAAACCTAAAAGAGGAATTATGGATTGGATCAACTGGTCCCTAAATCCAATTGACACCCCTTTCTCAACGAGAGGTTTGGGCTTGGGTGAGCCTGAGTGCTGAAGATATCTACCTATTCGGAACCATGGTAACAGGGTTCTTGCTGATCGGAGCTGGCTTGGCCCTGACTTATCGAAGAATTAAGAAAGTGGAACCGGCTGTTCAAACCCCCACAAGGCTGCCCGCTGGGATTGGAACGATGGGAAAGGTGTGAGTTTCTCAAAATGGGCTCATTGAGTCAGCACGGATAAGATCATATTCTGAGGCTACGGCTGCTGTGAATACTCAGAATATGATCTCTGACTGCAGACTGGATACATCTCAGAAGGGCTAGCTCGGAATAACATCTCTGGACGCAAATTGGATGACACCTCAGGGAGGCACACTGCCGTGAGTTCTCAGAAATTGGCTCCTTGAGCACAAGAAATTACAACATCACAGAACGCAAGTATGGCGAAGCTCCAACGGGAGATTGAGAGACCAGTGTTGGACTGTAGAACTGCTTTGAAATTCATATGAGCTGTTCGCACTAAAGTAAAAACCACCATCACTTATGCGGATACCCCTTTGGCGCCAGCTGCGGTCTCAAGGCCGGAGCTGAACAAAACACCCTGATAACGACTGTGTTTAGTCTGTTCCTTCCCATTCCATGCAAAGCCACCTGGGTTGGCTGGAAGACTGTTTACTTAACCTAGCAGGGTGAAGGACACTGTCTCAGCTGAACTCTGGACACACACATACATATACACTGATATGCACACACTCATCTCCAATTCCTTTCCAAACGCCTTCGACGCTTATTCCCTTCCGATGCTGACGGTGGATCAAGGAGACCAGCGCACGCAGGCTCGGATGTACTGTCTAAATTGGCTGTCTCTCACCCTTTACCCACCCCTGTTGCTTGTCATGTGTTTCTTTGGTGGTGGTTTTTTTCATGTCCTATGTGCAGAGGTGTTTCTTTCTGTTCTCAAACTGATCTCCCTGTTGGAGCTCAGTCTGGGGGGAGTTATTTTTTTCTCCTTATCTTTCCTCATGTGGTGCATTTTCCATTGTTATACCTCTCTGACCTGTCTTCCCCATGCGATGTTTTGTGTAATGTATGTATGGTCGGAGGGTAAGATGGCGCCGCCATTGCGTGCAATAGGTCGGCAGCCTTATGAAATTTCCCCTTGTGGGACTAATAAAGGTATATCAATCAATCATATGTCACCCTTTGACATCAGTCATCACTTATTACTATTAAGAATTCAAATCACTAATGGCTAAACACACTGATATATATGGACGACAGCAGCACATGTGAGAAAACACATTGATGTGAACAGCTGTTGTTTAATCAAAGCAAACTGTGGAGTTACTGGTTATGTGTTTGTTTGTTTGTTTGTTTGTTTGTTTGTTTGTTTGTTTTTTGTCATAAGTGTGACTCATAACCCAAAAAACCTCCCAAACTATTCAAACACTTTTATGAAGAAGCAGAGATTTTTGTGTTAGGTTGGCTCGGTGTACTGTGGTGAACAGCACTAATAGGATAGAATAGAATGCATTTTATTGTCACTATACACATGTACAATAAGATACTGAGCATCTCCCACTCAGTGCAGACATGTGGGAAAAGAAAGGGGGTTCTGCAGCACTGTATACATATGAGCAGTATTCAAAAATATAAAATATACAAATTGGGGAAAAATAGTGTGATATATTTAGAGTCTGGGGTATTACACAAAAATTAAGTATTGGTAATGGTAGTTATGTAGTCTGTGTATAGAGGGAAGTCCTTGGATTGGGTGGTGGAACTGTGTTGTCAGTGCATGTGTGAGTTGAAGGAGTTTTGGGAAGAAAGTATTCTTGATAGTCTTTGTGCTTATGCACCTGTAGCGCTTCCCTGAGGGAAGCAGGTTGAACAGGTCAAAACCAGGGTGGGAACTGCCCTTGATGATGTTTGTTGCTCTGCTGAGGAAGCGTGAGAAATAAATGTCCATCAGGGAGGGGAGAGGGCAGCCTGTGATCTTCTGTGCTGCCTTGACTACACTCTGAAACCTCACTCTATTCACCTTAGTGCAGCTACCGTATCATACTGTGATGCAGTATGTCAGCAGACTCTCAATGGACGAGCCGTAGGTCAGCAGCAGGTTGGAGTCCAGTTTGTACTTCCTGAGGACCATCAGGAAGTGCAGCTGCTGCCTTCTTGACAGCTGCTGTGATGTTGTTTGTCCAGGAGATGTCAGTGGAGATGAGCACTCTGAAAACCGTAAGGTTACGACTTTGGAGACGCTTACAGCTTCCGTGAATACTCAGAATAACACCTCTGAACGTATATTGGGTTACATCAAGGAGAGGCCTGCTCAAAATAACACCTTTGAGCAAAAGTTGGATTACATCGTAGAACAGCTCACTGCAGTCGGGAGTTCTCAGAATCGGCTATCTGAGCAAAAGAATGACAACACCACAGAACGGACGTTTGATACCATCATGGGAAAGCTCGCGGTTCTCCAACGGGAGATTGAGAGACCAGTGTCGGAGTGTTAAAGAACAGCTTTGAAATTCTCATGAGTTGTTGCAAAAGAAAAATGACCATGGCACAACACAGAAGAGCTACCTCGTCAGGCCAGGACTCTGCAGTCTATTTACACCTACAGGCCAGTGGACACTCTTTCAAGGATGAGGATGTAACATCCTGGACAGGGAGGAACGTGGAGTCAAGGAGTCAATGGTACTCATGGCCATTGATCAGTGGTCTTTGATCAGTGGTTGTTGATCAATAGTCATGAGAATTTGCATAATTAAGATTAAGGAACTGACCTCCCAGCCCATTGTTCCTTCAGTGGGCTGGTTTCATTCATTATGCAAATGTACTTTTTATAAGATTGGGGAAACCTGCAGTCAGCTGAGACTGAAGAAGTCACTTGGATGATGACGAAACGTTTCTCCCAGAAAACGCTACGTCCAGATGAACAGAATCAACTTTTGGAGTTAGTAACATAAATACAAATGACAGTATGTTTGTTTTTTTCCATTTGTGGGAGCATTACCTTAATTTGTGTTATGCTTATATAATAACAACAGTCTTGAATTTTGAAATCAACACACAAACTGATTTTTTTTGTCAGTTGGAAGTGTTGGGATTAAATAATTTTCAGTGCCTCAATTATGCTTTGCTTTTTATTAGAATAGAATAGAATAGAATAGAATAATCCTTTAATTGTCCCTTCAAGGGGAAATTTGGTTGTAACAGCAGCCAAAAAGACAAATATACTACAAACAGTACACAGGACACGGGACAGAAACATACACAATTTTTCTTACATATTTACATTAAGGACAATGGTTACTATAAACAGAGAGTACTGTACAGTTATTAAATTAAATAAAAATAATTACAGGTAAGAGGCAAACCAGGTTGTAGTGCGAATTGGTTAATTAACTAACTTATTGCAGTTACAGCATTGATGTAAACATCTATGTTTGTTGGGAGCAGTTCAGATTGTACAGTCTGACAGCTGCAGGGAGGAAGGACCTGCGGAAACGCTCCTTCATGCATCGAGGATGCAGCAGTCTGTCACTGAAGGAGCTCTGCAGTTCAGCAACATCTACATGCATGGGGTGATTTATAGCACTTATTAATAAGTGCTATAAAGTTATATAGTGTAGTATTAAGTGGACACAGCCCTGAAAATAAAGACACGAGACTATGCTTGCCTGGGAAAATATAGAAAAGAGGGAACCATTTTCTGTGGAGTTACTGGAATGCTGTTGTTTAGACTATAAGGAGAGATCTTCTGTAATAAAACTGTCAGGGCCTCGTCACCATTTTGAGATCCGCGGCAACGTGTCTTGCAGGACGCATCTCCCTTCTAGAAGTATTGTAAAAGAGAAATAAAATGTTAAATGGTCTACTGAGCAGTGTTTTGTCTTCCATCGGATGCTTCTGAGGAATCAAAAGAACTCGGTAAAGTGATGATATTAACAAACGGGGGGAAAAAATTGGTAAATTTCTCGATATCTTTGCATGCACGGTAATATTAATTAGCAGATAAATTTTTCACTCTGGGTTTTGCTACCAGTCTATGTGCTTCACTGCTGTAACACCTCTGCTGCGACACTGGTGGATATTGTTCTTTCGATAATATTCCGACCCACTGTCACAGCCATGTCGATATCAGCACAGCTGGATGTATTTCAGTGTGGACAATGTACAGTGACATCTGTGGATAAGTAACACCTTAACACCATGTTAACTGAAGGAAAAGCATTTAAACATATATTTATATGGTTTGATAATAGAAGAAATTGTGCTTTCAAATTGAAGTTATTTAAAAAATAAACTCATTAAATATTCTTTAGAAAACAAACAAACAGAATCAAGTTTTAAGAAAAAAGGAATCTTTTATTTTCTATACATGTGCCTCATATCAGAGCTGCTCAGGGAATATTTACACCATTGGAGGTTTTTCCCCTTAATTCCTGAACTTCCTTATGCAAGGCTGTTAAATGCAAAGAGGAATAATCCATAAGTGAAATAGGATAAATAAGTATTAAACCAACAAGGCTTAGTTTCTTCTGTCGCTTTCACCTTTGCGCTCTTCCCGGGTGCATTCAGAAACAAGGATGTGGTGATTCAAACTCGCCCCCAGATCCAGAGAAGCTTCACAGTTCAACCTAATAATTGTTTCCAGTTACACAAATGGTTCAAGATATCACTTCTTCTCTATGACGTGTGGCTCCAACAGTTTCTTCATGTGCAGCTCCTCCACCAGCTTATCCACACAGACTTTAAACAGAGCTTCAGGTTCCTGAAAGACAAGAATATAAAGACAACTAAACATGTTGGTCTCATGTGTACGTCAGCTGTCTAATTACTTACATTTAAAAGTCTTAAAAAGGATGGAAATGAAAGCTTTCTGTATCTGTAAAATTTTCTGCTTCACCAGCGCAAAAACAAACATACAGAAAGAGACAAAAGGCCTTTCTTTTAATTTATTACTGCAACATAGATGAATAACTTAAAAATGTCAAAAATGCTTTAAATGTAGCAAAGAGAGATTTATCAAAAGATGTATCTCATGACCTTTAAATACAGCTCATTTTAATATAAAACAAAGAATAACGTCAGCTTTCATCTCACATGGTCCTGGAAGCACATGTGGTTTTAATAGGAAAAACTAAGGGTTCAAATCCATCACTAAAGAGGCCTGTGGATAAATAGGAAACAGCCTTCCTCCTGCCTGATTTCCCTTTTCTCACAACCTTTTTCTGTAAATGTGACGTCATATACCGACATATAACTCACTCGAGACACACCAACTTAAAACTTAAATGACTCATTACTTTGTGCTCCAGCTGCCGCTGTTTCTCCACAGCCTCCTCCAGACTTAGACCAACCCACTCGACCACTTCTTCTGGGATCTCAAACTGCTGCTCACAGGGAAAAAAGTGGGAATATTTATTTATTTTTTTTCCCTTGTTGACTTTACTCACCAGGTCCTCGGTTGACTCTGACATATTGAACATACCTTGTATTTCTCGTAAACCTTTTCTCGCTTAATGGGGTCATTAGGGTAAAGCTCTGTGTTTTTGCGTGCCAAACGAAGCAGCATTGCCCTCTTCAGGTCCATCCCCAGTTTGGAGTTGAGGTCCTCCTTTGGTGTCTACAACCAGTCATTAGTTAGAGACACACGGAAAACACAATAAGAAAAAGTTCATGTTGAACCGGAGTAGTTTTCTCTTACTTTGAGGATATAATAGTCGAAGCCGTAAGCAGCATCGATGAGGTCCAGAGTGCGAGCTGTGACTGGGATGGTGAACTTGTGGTCAAGGATCTCGCTGTAAAGTTCTCTCTTGAACACTTGTGGTTTCCAAGTTTTCCTCAGACGAGTGGACATCT
The DNA here is from genome assembly GCF_963576455.1 of Neolamprologus multifasciatus. Taxonomy (NCBI): domain Eukaryota; kingdom Metazoa; phylum Chordata; class Actinopteri; order Cichliformes; family Cichlidae; genus Neolamprologus; species Neolamprologus multifasciatus. The sequence goes on from NC_140452.1 coordinate 4,676,168, forward strand.
AAACAAAGACAGTTTAGATAACTTTTAAACTATTTCAAATACATTTGAGTAAGTAAAACGAGCACTTTTTTAATTTTCTCAGGTTAAATAATAAATATATATCATGAGGTGGTTCACCAGAAGTATTCTCATTGGCAATAGTCAAATATATCATTGAAAATAATCAGCTGCTTCCCCAATGAGTCTGTCATTATCAAATGACCTGTAGCTCCACTATATTAAACTACTACTGCGAGACAGCAGCAGTCAGAGTTCATCCCACAGCTCGTGGAGAAAAACAAACTCCTCAGAGACTTGCTCTTAAAGAAGAAATAGTGGTTCTGATTAAGACAAAAGCCTCGTGTGACCTGAAAGAGGAGCAGGCACATAAATCTGTCTCGGTATGATTCAAATAAGGAATTATCATCGTCATTAATTCAATTCAATTTTATTTATATAGCGCCAAATCACAACAAAAGTCGCCTCAGGGCGCTTCATAGATACAGAGAAAAACCCAACAATCATATGACCCCCTATGAGCAGCACTTTGGCGACAGTGGGAAGGAAAAACTCCCTTTTAACAGGAAGAAACCTCCGGCAGAACCAGGCTCAGGGAGGGGCGGGGCCATCTGCTGTGATTGGTTGGAGTGAGAGAAGGAAGACAGGATAAAAGACATGCTGTGGAAGAGAGACAGAGATTAATAACAGATATGATTCAATACAGAGAGGTCTGTTAATACATAGAGAGCGAGAAAGGTGACTGGAAAGGAAAAACTCAATGCATCATGGGAATCCCCCGGCAGCCTACATCTATTGCAGCATAACTAAGGGAGGATTCAGGGTCACCTGGTCCAGCCCTAACTATATGCTTTAGCAAAAAGGAAAGTTTGAAGCCTAATCTTAAAAGTAGAGATAGTGTCTGTCTCCTGAATCCAAACTGGAAGCTGGTTCCACAGAAGAGGGGCCTGAAAACTGAAGGCTCTCCCTCCCATTCTACTTTTAAATACTCTAGGAACAACAAGTAGGCCTGCAGAGCGAGAGCGAAGTGCTCTAATAGGGTGATATGGTACTACAAGGTCATTAAGATAAGATGGGGCCTGATTATTTAAGACCTTGTATGTGAGGAGCAGGATTTTGAATTCAATTCTGGATTTAACAGGAAGCCAATGAAGGGAAGCCAAAACAGGAGAAATATGCTCTCTCCTTCTAGTCCCTGTCAGGACTCTTGCTGCAGCATTTTGGATTAACTGAAGGCTTTTCAGTGAGTTTTTTGGACATCCTGATAATAATGAATTGCAGTAGTCCAGCCTGGAAGTAATAAATGCATGAACTAGTTTTTCAGCGTCACTCTGAGACAGGATATTTCTAATTTTAGAGATGTTGCGCAAATGGAAGAACGCAGTCTTACATATTTGTTTAATATGTGCGTTGAAGGACATATCCTGGTCAAAAATGACTCCAAGGTTCCTCACAGTGTTACTGGAGGCCAAGGTAATGCCATCCAGAGTAAGAATCTGGTTAGATACCATATTTCTAAGCTTTTTTCATTATTATTATTATAATTATTTGTAAGGAGATGTTTCCTCTTTTGGTTTAGGTGGCGTTCTGCTACAGAACTATGGTGAAGAGGCGCCTCACCTATTTTTCACATCATCTCTCACCTGTCAAACAGAGATATATGTGCAGGTGGAGGAGGTGGTTTGTAGGCTCACACGGGCCTGTGAGCGATTTAGAGATTTCCTCTTGAGGCAGAATTTTGAACTTTTTTCAGTTGTTTACACTTTCCCCAACCTTGCTTGGATCTGCTGGTTGTTGTATTTGTGGTGCTTCAAACCCATGTTGCCAACAGGGAAGCTGCAGAGTGTCCTCTATTGGACAAACTACAAAACATCAGCACTCAGAATATAGCTGAAGGACATTTCTCCCATCATCTTTACTTTTCTGACTTTCATTGATCAGCTGTTATAAATCCTGATACTGATCATGTAGGATTTTTCTCTCAGATTAATATATATAAACGCTGAACTTTCACAGCCAATAATACAGCAGGTGATGTTCTTCTTTAGCAATACAGCGCGTTGCCATTTTTACTAAGCAGCAGTAAAGCTTTTAGTTTTCACCCAACTCATATTTTCAAGATCAATTTACTTTTGTGAATGTTTCTCTGTAAAGACACAATGGTTTGTGTTCTTCAGAAGCTGCCCCCTGCTTTCATACAAGCGTTTTATATAATATAATAATATTCTTATAGGAAATTATCAAAAGAGGGAATCAAAAGCACACAACAGCAGCACAAAAAAAAAAAACCCTATTCTTCTACAGACTAACTTTGTCATTGTTGGCATATCTGTAGCCTGATATCCAGCCCTCTCCTCCCCACAGGCCGTCCTGGGACTCTGGAGGGTAGTAGATTGGGACTGGGACATCCTGCACCCGTTCCTTCAGCCCCGTGTTGGGGTTGGCTCGGTACTGGACTCCTAGAGGCCTCCAGTGGACAGGTGTGGGTTCCTTCTGTTCAAGTGACTTGAGGTAGTGCTTCGGGAGACGAGCGTAGATGCCCTGTTTCATTTTAAGGGCCTCCCACACTTTAGGGGAGTACTTCAGAAGAGGCATTTTTGCTTTTGACAGTCAAATCTGCAACACAGAGGGATGAAAGAACAAAACTTAGTGTTGCTTGTATTGACCAATCAAAAAAAATCAAGCTTTAATACATAAAGAAAATAATCTGGTGCAGAAATAAAAGAGGAAAAACTTCCTGATTTTTCTGTGACAGGTTGCATTCTTAAAATAATGAAGCGAGAACTGCGATGAAGACTCAGAAAGTGTTTTTTTTATCAGTTAATGCAAAATGCCAGAAATGCCTTATGTAATTACAAGCTGAATCGTTTATTTCTTTTAACAAATAGCTACTGGGATACAGAAACAGAATAAGTTTGATGATATTAGCTGATCGTTAACCAATGCAGGCCAACAACACAGTTACACACCGGCTTATTTAATGAAACAAGCCCTCCATAAGTGTCTGTACCCGCATTATTAAAAGGTCTCACCGCGTAATTAGAAAAAGCAACGCCGTCAAACAACAATGGATATTTTAATCCACGTTTTCTTAACATCAAACCAGCAAGGGCATCGTGAATCCTCCGCTACTGGCCGCAACTTCCGCGAAGAGCAAACAGCGTCACATGTGATTGGCCGAGAGAAGACGTCACTCTGTCGCTTTTTCCGGGCAAACCGGATGTGCGCCCACAGGCAGAAAATAAAATGTACTTTAAACCAGAACAAACGAAAGACGTGTTCTTGTAAAATACTCATCATATATATAAACGTGTTATGTTTGTGTTTCTTTCATCTTTTTGCACCAAAAGCTTCCTTTAAGAATCTAAGCGCTGTGTTTTGTTCATTATTCGGTAGAAGTATTCTTAAAATCCTTCACTACTTATAAGCAGCATTACACTTTTAATAAATGTACAAGAAATCTGTTTTTTAAACCCTAACGACAAGGTGTTTTTGTCTTTTAGTCAGTTAATCAGACTTCATTGCACACTTAGCGTGTGTGTGTGGGGGGGGAGCTTAAAGAAGAAAAGAAATCCTTAAAGAGAACCTAAATCAGTAGTGCAAGCAGTGTTGCCAACTTAGCGAAAACTCGCTATATTTAGCGAGTTTTCAGACCCCCTTAGCGACTCTTTTTCTAAAAAGCGACTAGCGAAAAATCTGGCGACTTTTTCTGGTATTATTAGAGACTTATTTATGACGACTTTTTGTGGTGAAAACGCGTATCGCTCTCACTCTCAACAAGCAGCGGTGCTGCCGTGGGCGCCTCACCCGTGCCAAAGCGCTCACGGGTGGAGGATAGTCCTCCCCCAGCTGCTATCAGGGCAGGAGACGTTCACACCTGTGCGTCCAAACTGCAAATGAATCGCGCACGAGTTCTTCTTTTACTGTTAGGCTGTTTTGTGGATCACAAGGTTTAAAACTACTTATAAACACACACTCTCACACACAAAGTAACTCCACCAGAGTGCCAATTTCGGGTCACTTTTGCCAGTCCAGGCCTGGATAAAGGAGCAGGGTTGGAATTGTGACATTAAAAAACAATAATTGCTAAAAGAAATTTAATTTGTAGTTCTAAATAAATTCTAAATGCATTTAGGACGTTTTTTACTCACTTTATGTCTCTTCCACAACGTTATTTCTCTCTCCAACAACGTAGGTTACAATTACATTAGCATGACAAATTATGCAAATTATGTGATGACGTCATTTGGCGACTTCTAGCGACTTTTAGGACAGCCAATAGCGATTTTCCTTACTAAGGAGTTGGCAACACTGAGTGCAAGAGATTCAACAAAACACGATTGTAGGATTGTAGTTCATTGAACTCTGCAGGGAGTTTACTTAAAAAGAAATATAAAATTAAAAACAATCTTTTTTTTACATATATGTTTTAAAAGCTATATTTATATGCAGATGTGTCTATCTGTCACAAGACGGAGTGGAGACGGTGTACAGGTAGGACTTTGTTTGTGAAACCCTTCTGTTTAAAGTGCTCATGGTTTGGAGGACCATCACCATCTCCTGCATTGAAGAGTTCGGATATTATTTTGATATATAAGAGTCCGTAAACATGGACTTTTATTTTGGAGAGCAGTGACGAAGGTTGACAGGAAGTGGCACAATGCGTTTTTAAGCGTTTACACAACACAAATCATTAATCGCTCAATTACTCATCATTTCAAAACTGTTCTTCGCCGTTACGCCCGAAAGGTGGAATTGAACCACTCTGCCGCTAAGCAGCTACAGGTTTGAAGCCTGCACCCCGGACCACCGAGGCTCATCCGGGCACTTACTGACAGCTTCTTTACGCCTATAAATACCCCATACCTTTAATATTCATCTGACTCACGGTGCTACATACAGTGACTGTTTTAAGCGTGCTTTAATCAAAGATAGGTCACAAAAACGACCGTCTACTGCAAGACAGATAATCTAATCTTTCTTGTGCGAATACATCACTGAAGAAAAGACATGTAATCAAGTCTGCGCTGTTATGCAAAGCAGACGTGCTTTGATTGGCTGTCTGAAAACATAAAGGAGGAGACACACGGATTTCTCAAAGGTAAGCTGCATGATCGCCGCTACAACAGAATCCAAACAGCCGACAGCTGATTATGGCTGCATTGCCTTTGGGTGTGTTGTGGTGTGTAGAAATATCATTATATAGCATTCAAATTATAAATAAAAGACTAAAAAAGAGAAACGCATAAAGCCTATTGATCAGATGATGTAAAGCGGTTTCTACAGGCATCGCAGGCACATCTCACACATAGCTGAACTCACCTCCTGCTCTTCTCTTCTTGCTTCATGGGACTTCGACGTAAACACGAGATATTTTTCAAGATCACGAAGATGTTTAGCAGGGACAAGAAGGACTCACATGGTTTACACTTACAGGAAATATACACATAAATGTTTGTTATTGTATTTTAGATTAACTCCAACTTTTCCACACAGTATCAAACTCATGTAATGTTGCAAATATAGCATTTCAGGATGAGTTATAGCTGTAGCCAAATTTTAATCGTAGAATGATATTTGGAGTGAACAATCTGGAGCAGTGAATCATTTTTATTACTTATTACTCCTGTTTTAAAAAAAAAAACAGGACATAGTAGAATGAAGATTTATTTTATTGTACAACTTGGAAACACTAACAGAGTTTTCAGGCACAAGTATGGCGACATAAGGGATTACCAAAAAAAAAAATCTAAACCATTTTACTACACACTGCATAAAATTTCTCGGAGTAGCACCACAAAACTCGAGACTGATATTGAGCTTATTCGGGTCATTTTATTTCCCCACATTTCACCATCTTCACCTCTCCGTCATGAAATGAATGTGATGATTAATTCCTTCCTCCGTGGTTATTCTTTGGTTATTGTCAGAGAAAAGTGTTCTCAATGATCAAAGTCTGAGGCTCTTCCTTTGTTTCTCCACTCGGTGGCGCCAGGAGGCTCTGGATCGCCTCCTCTGGAGGAGAACAGCACATACTCCTGGCACAGGCCTTTCCGCAGGAAAGACTGCACGCCAGGGGAGGTGGTGGTGAGGGGTCCTCTCTGTGGATAACAGGAGAAGCTCCGTCCTCGCTGCCTAACGAGGCGGAATCAAACTCTGGTTGAACAGTGCAGCAGCTCACACCTGCACTTCGCAGCACTTTAGTGACTCCCGACATCATTTCAGCACACCTGCACACATGTGAAATGAACCTGCATCAATAAAATGTCGCATTTTGAATTTAGACAGGTCATATTTATGATAGCCACTCAGCAGTGACAGTTAGAGTGAGACTGGTGGTCACATTTTGACCACCATGTTATTATTCTTTGACTCTATTAGAGTAACCTTGCATTATGCAAAGTTAGAAAAGGATCCTTATTTAACATAGAATGGAAACAGAATGCCAGAATAAAAACGTTTAGTTAGATATGGGCACAACAGCTCCTCTTTAAGTACATTCCCAACTAAATACTCAGTGCTGACTCTCAGAACACCACCGAAGAACAGAAACCTATTCGTCTCACCTGTGTGCTGGAAATCCCGTGTAGCAGTGCACATGAACAGAGGCCACAACGAGGGATTCAGTTAACTGCCAGACGTGGAGGTCGTGCACAGCCTGCACTCCAGGCAAGCATGCAATCCTCCGCCCAAGATCAGTAACACAAATATGTGGTGGTGTGGCCTGTTGTAGCAGCAGTCCATACCTGCACAACTACAGAGGGAAGCAAGAGTGAAAACAGAGGCCTGTACTACGAAACAGACTTTGGAGGCGCCAGAAAGTGATTGGCAGCATTTGAAGTGTTGTAAATTACTTGTTGACCTATAATATGTCAAACATATCTCTCACGAACGATGTCAGAGAATATGGAAAAGGGAAATAGCTGCAAACCTATAATATTATTATATATATCATATATAACCTTATTGTAAATCCTGTGGACTGCCCTCTATCAAAATATATACATACATGTATATATGTATATATATGCATACATATACATGGATATGGCACATAAAGAAAATGGATACAAATGTCAATAATTGACATTCAGTCAGACCTTTGCACAGAGAACCAGGATGGTCTAAAGTTTGTTTTTGTTTATTTGTGTTTGTTTTTTCACAAAAAAGCCCCTAAATTGAGTTTTTTCTGATGAAAAGCAGTAAAGAAAAATCAGTAAAAATGAAAATCAATAAAGACTCTTACATACAAATGTAGTTTTTTTCCCCCTGTTGGCTGCAACCAATGTTATTGTTCTATAAACATGAATATCTGACTCTGAAACAGAGCAACTATTTGTGTCTGCTGACCTTATATCGAATTTATTAAGCTACATTTGAATTGTGCTTTTATATCTATTCCTTACTTGCTTGCAGACATTTAAACCACCAAATTAATGTGAAAAACTGTATTTTACACATTAATTTATTCAAATACTTGATTTTAATCCACCAGAATCTCTTGTCCATAACTGCATTATTTCCTTCCTGACTTCAAATTGGCTAAAACTTACTAATGCACTAAGTCTATACCAGTCTTACTGACCAAAGTGCTTGAAGCACAAGCATATTCTAACTGTACTTTTAATAATAAACTACTGTACGCTGCTTTTCCTCTCACACACTCTCATAGTGTGGATTTACAGTTGTGTTGTTTTCAGTCTGCATTATGTGTTTAACCTCTTCATAGTTTTCCTGCAATATAATTTTATTTGTAAAATCAGTTGCTCTGCTGCCAGTTAACTAAGTAGATTATAGAAAAATACTCTGCTTGAGATAAACTCATTCTGGATGCAGACTAGAGGCCTGTCTCCAGACCTTTCATATGATTACAACTTTAATTGTGTAGTTTAGCATGACATAAACACACAGAGCGTGACCTGCGGTGCAGAGGTGGCAATCAGCGTAATGACAGCCAGCAGAGAGAGGCCAGGGTCCAGGTAAACCAGGAGGCAGCAGGCACCAGAGCTGTCGATGACCTCCGGGAGGATCAGTAGCATCACCAGACTGTTGATCAGGCCCAGAAGAGATGTAAAAACTCCCTGAGTGACGAAGATCAATGACAGGAGTCTGATGGGCCAGCGGTTGGTTGGAACCGGATTCTCAGTGTGAGGTAATGACTTGGAGACGTCAGAGGTTTTAGACGCATTTTGACTCTCTGAAATAAGAGAAAAGAGCAAAACACATGCTTTGAAACTGTTGTTTGGGCTAATACACAGGAACCTGAACAGAAAAAAGTGGACAGTCTACAGAGCTGAAGTGTTACCATGATGTCCCGTGCAGGTGTTGTGTTCAGGATCCTCTGTGAAATCACTCTGACCCTTACAAGCCTTCGAATCTTCAGCACTGCTCGCTACTTTAAATTCAGGCGGGTGAACTTCTGGCTGTTGTTGCTGACTTTGGGCGTCAGTGTCAGGGATGCTGGAGGTTACCGGATTGCAGAGGACGAGCGCCTTGCTGTGGAGCATATCGTGCATAGCAGACTCAACTTTTGATACACTCATGTCTTCGAATTCCTCTTGGCCCATGGATTGCTCCTCAGCCAGGACTGTGGGAGTGGAACACAGGAATGAAAAGCAAACATGGACACCATTTGATCTTCCTTACAGCTGAATATACACTGCATAGCTACGTTAGAGTACATAGCTAATAATCCATTCCCAAAGTCTACATGCACTTGGCCTAATCTAGCCATTAAGCTTTCTACTCTCCTATAAATTGATAAATAGCAAATGGCCTGTATTTGTATAGCGCTTTACTAGTCCCTAAGGACCCCAAAGTGCTTTACACATCCAGTCATCCACACACACAGGTGATGGCAGCTACATTGTAGCCACAGCTACCCTGGGGCGCACTGACAGAGGCGAGGCTGCCGAACACTGGCGCCGCCGGGCCCTCTGACCACCACCAGTAGGCAACGGGTGAAGTGTCTTGCCCAAGGACACAACGACCGAGACTGTCCAAGCCGGGGCTCGAACCGGCAACCTTCCGATTACAAGGCGAACTCCCAACTCTTGAGCCACGATCGCCCCGTAATTATTTACTTTTGAAAATCAACTATCGTGGCAGCCTTACCAAGATGTTACAAATGCAACTAATTCTAGCAACCAAGGTGCACCAACATATCTCTTTATCTGCTGAAGTAAAGTGAAATGTGTTGTAATCTACTGTGTCATTTGTAAGCAGCCACATTTAGTGTGAATGGGAACATAGCCATGTCCAACCTCTTATTTCTTCTTCATTTTAAGCTAATACATGCTGGCTGTAGCTTTATGTTTATTATTCCGTCTAGTCATTTCATTCCTCTTGTGTGATTCTTGTTTAGTCTACTGAAGTATCTTTGCATGATTCACAGATCAAAATAATCTTTATTCCTCTTATATTGAAACTTGGCAGCAGCTCAGTTCATCTTCTGCATCTTCTTAATGCTTTAATACCTTTAAATCAGCAGCAAGTGGGCAGGGCATCTGTGCTTGCAGCAGAGTACGGATATTAATATGTATGTGAGTGTAAAATATATAAGAAAAGAATATAAGAAAAAAAACAAGACTGACTAAAAAAACAGATCTCAGGTCTGCGGTTTGAAGCTGTAAATCTGCAGGATTGGATCAATGCGTACCATCCCTGATGGTACAATGAGCCGAAGAGTTGTGTGCAGGTAAATAAAATAGCCCTTTACCTTCTTTCATTATTTTTTTGTGTGTTACCTTTTTGGTTAACTAGTAGGTGAGATCCAGTCTCTTCCTCGCCCACCCCGGTCTTCTTATGTCGCAGACGATCGCAGCTCAGCCCGAACACGAGCATCTTATAGAGTGTGCTGACTACTCCAACCACCACAAGCAGCTGGGGTTGATGCACTGGGTGTGGCTTCAGGAAAAAGTGGATAATTTCCATGAAGTATGAAATACATAAGGAGACCAGTAGGAGGGTAGAAATGAAAACCCTCACAACCTGAACCCTGCTGTTGTGGTAAGACAGACCGCAGTTTAGAGCTGCAGGGGAAATCTTTGGGGAGACGGGCTGATGAGGGTTGACCACTGACGGTGTCTCATGGTTAGGCTGAGCAGTGACTGTCTGGCTACCAGCTGGAGGTTCAATGGAGGAAGCATGTGGAGAAGTAGAGGGCTCCAAAGAGGAGGGCGATGTTTTAATTGTGCCTGCAGTCTGAGGAAGAGGAAGAGCCAGGTGCATGAGGATGAAGAGCGTGTGGAAACCATCCACCAGGGTGATGAGGGACTTACACAGCTGACTGATGGCGATCTCGCACATCAGCAGCAGAATGGTCACTCCCAGCATGGACCAGTGTAACACCCTCATTCCTGCAATTAAGAGTACAGAAACATTCAAAACACTCCGAATCTGAGACCCCACTGTTTGCACTGAGGTCTAACATGAAGGGCCACAGTCATATAACAAATGAACATGTGACTATAACCACATGTTCTGGCATAATAATAAATAATAAGTGATGACCATTTATAGCTCAACCTAAGTGGAGATGTTTTTTGAATAAACAGCATGTTAGCACCTGATACCAGCTACCAAGCACGGTGGTGGGAGTGTAAGGATTTGGATTTGTTTTGCAGCCGCAGAGCCCGTGCACCTTGCAGCCATGCAACATGAACTCTTCTGTATGCAAAAATATCTTACAGTCAAATCTGAGGCCATCTGTCCGACAGCTAAAGCTCGGCTGCAATGGGATCATGCAACGGGACAGTGATCCCAAGCTAAGCAGGAAATCTACAACAGAATGCCAAAAGAGCCAAGGTGCTGTAATGACCAGGTCAAAGTCAGAACCTCTGACTGAAAGGCTGTGGTAGGAGTTTCAAGGGAGCCCACAAATCTCAGCGAACTGAAGCAAATAATGTGAGAGGATAAAGTCACAGGGATGAGATGTATGTACTTTCTCACAGGCCTGGTTAGAGTCTTTTGAAAAAGGTCTTTCTTAACAACATGTATGCAAACCATTTATGCATCCAATGGTTGAATGTGTCATTATTTTAAAGTCGAGAAAAAAAGGAGTGAGAGAGTGAAATTCATAAAAAATAATAATAACTTCAATAACGCACAAACTATTGAAATCCATCCATTCACTGATTTTCTCAACTGCTGATCCGGTTCAGGGCCATGGGAGAGCTGGAGCATATTTTTCAGCTATCATAGAGCAACAGGCAGGTTACACCCTGGGGAGTTCATCATCCACCGCAGGAGCTATAAACGGGTCAAATGTTTCACAAAAATGAACATTTCAGAGTTAAGAGCTGAAGACTGTCCCTGAAGTCAGATTAAGTTTTGTCCTTGCCTGAAGAAACAAACTCAAAAAGCTACACTTTGTGTTGCGATGTTGCAAAAGCATCTGTTACACTCAAGGTCAGGATGTCAGCTGCATGAGCCCACACAATTCACACAATTCACCACATGCCTCTGTGCCGTCTGGTGCACTCATGACTTCTCAGCATACGCGCACTGATGATTGAATAAGTAGAACTCTTATACATGAAATGAAGCATTGTACCTTTTGAGGACTTTTTGTTTGGTACTTTAAAAGTCATTTAAAGCCTTTTATTTCTCTTGCGATTAAAATCTTGAGCTAAAGACAACTTTTTTTTTATAATTGCAGCAGTCTTGGTTTCATAGAAACAACTTTTCAATCAAGAACACGTTTCAATCATGAAACCTACGACAAACTTTCCACAGCATGTCATATATTCTTAAGTTCATTTACCCCAGAAAAGTGGACGTCCCTCAGCCGGCACTAAAAGGTAAGCTGGACTCCTGGATGTGATCTGTGCAGCTGAAGCTGAAAAGTGTCATTCATGGTGCTCACCATCTCTCACTCTCTCTGTCCCACCACACTCCTCCTCTGCTGTAATCACAGTCATGTGAGCAGGGGAGGGTGTGGGTGGGATCATCCCTCGTTGGTGGGAGAAAATACGTTGAAAATACGTTCACACGGCCCACCCACTCTTCAGATACCCTCCAAGCAGATCAAGTAAAGCTTATTTGCACTAATTAAACCCTGATTGTGTTGTCAGGATTATATAATGGCATCATGAGGTGAGACCTTCTCAGCTCTGCCTTATATTATTTAGTATACTGGCATCCAGTCAATATTATAGCTCCATTACCAATGGACTTGCTGCCTTCAGCTGGCCTGTCTAATTATAGTGGGAATCAGAGTATAACACTCTATTATAATTTGGAATAAGCTAAATACTAAACACTCTCTAAGCCCCATACTGGTAATAAAATATTCATTCAGATATTCATTCAAGTATTTGCAGTATATGTGCTGATTATTTCATCGTCTATTTCTTGAAATATTTATCAAAGGAGGCAGAAATATCATGTTTACTGGGATTCGCATATTCTTATATTTATTCTATATATCTACATGCGATCTACAGCACATTTGTGGGGAGAAACGTTCATGTGTCGATGTCAAATCTAAGCTCATGTGAGGCTGTATGTTTGCCAGCTCAGTTTGTGTCAATGGGCCAAAATTTGATGAGTGAATTCCTAATGCTTTGTTCCACAGGGTCAACAAAAAGTCAATGTTCAGATCACACATAAGAGTTTTCTCCGTAAGAAGGGGAGTGCTTTAGTGTATTTGCAGTAATTTAAGTTTAATCAAGAATCGTTTAAAAATCTTTCCTTTTTTTAAAAAAAAATTCCTTAGCCCCTGTGAGCTCGGTGGATGTGCTGCACCCTCTCTGTCCCCCTCTCATGATCCCATAATGACGCTGCAGTCCCATCGGCCCCTGCTCCTTAGTGTCAGCGTGAGGGAGGTTGTTTCAGTCCACTGGACTGTGGATCAACAGGCCAGATAGGGGCTGACACCACAGATAAATCCCTACTGTTTCACCAGCATGCCAGCACATTCCTGAGGCACAGCTAAACCCAAGGAAAGACCCAGCGAGGAAGCATTTGATCACTTGTCGCTGTCCCGAAACAGAAAGAGGGAGCCATAAAGTTTGAAGTATTGCCTGTTATACCAATTTCCCCCACCTCTGTTTTTTTTTTTAAATTCTGGGACTGTGAATCAGTGAATCAAAGCTTAAAATCTTTACACTGACCCTGCAGCCCCTCTAGAGGTTTTATCTCTTCCAGCAATCTAAAAATAAAACTCTGACACATATTTGTATATAATTGCTTAAACATCAAAGAGTCCTCAAGCAACCCTAAAGGACATGCCGTTCTTTAAAACACCTGTGCCTGTCTGTGTCTAAATGATTAATTATTCATTTCTAGTTGAGTTCATGTTAGTGGTGGGGAAACATTGGCATCCTACTTAAGAAAGGATAAGGCGCCCTCGTTAACGATCTCACATTAACAGTTAATCGAGATCACATTAGTCATTTCTGCACTCTGTGTGTTTCTGATCAAATACTGTGACTTTCTTGTGGCCCTCCTGACTACTTTTTGAGCCTGTTGCCTGAGAAAATCCAAGGCTGTCCCATAAGTCCTATGATTTTTGGAGAAAGTTGTACATAACTAAAAGCGATGGCTAGAAAGACAAAAGAAAAAAGAAAATTAAAAAAGGCCACTTTTAGCCTATTTGCAGCAATTGCATGCTCACTAAATAAAATAGTCTGGATGGCAACTGAAATACTTCAGTTGGGAATGTTAAAAGAAATGCTTTAGTATTAGATCCAGTTCAGCTAGTTTTGGTTTAGCTTTAGCTCAAAGCTCACAACAAACTCCATAGATGCCAGCTAAAACAATAAGCTTGTTCAAACATACAGATTCAAGAATTAATACATTTCAGTGGTGAACTTGGTATAATTATCAGATCAAACTGCATCTTATTTATTGATGAAAAATAAATATTTAGGTATCATTGTATTGCCTTCGTAGCCAGTGCAATATGTTGTTTTTAGAGGGGTTTAGGTAATATCTGAGAGTTCATTGGATATAATACAAATACTGTGCTAGTACAAAAATATATCCATGAAAACTACATCCAGCTTTTTCTGAAGTGGTCTTGACCAAAGAAATTCCTCTCATCTGCCAACTTAGACTAAATAAACAAATCAAATCCTGGATGGATGCCAACAGGAGAAAACCAAAACGGAGATGCACTCTTGAAATCACACTTCATTTTAATATTGATTAAGAGAACACTGAAAGAAAGGGGAAGCTCACTGATCTGGCCCACTTAATATTAAAGCAGGGCCGTGCAGAGAGGTTTAAAGGGGCGGGTGCTCAAAGTTAAAAAGGGGCACATTGAACCAGGCTGAATAACAACAACACACATTCATCAAGAATCTAATATGGGAAGGGCAGGGCTGTGTTATCTGAGACTGTAGACAGTAAAAAGTCCATAGGAGAGATGGTAGCTGATTAAATAAGTGTCATGAGATAATAACAAAATGCAAAGATTGGTGACAGCGCTTGGAACCGTAAGGCAACAAAAAACTGTGAGAAATAAATTAGGCTCTGCCTGTGAATCACTCTTTGCTTCTCTTCTTCCATCCATCCCATCCTTTCATATATCACTCTCCACTTGCTGTCTATCTGAGAACAAGGCACAACTTGCTATTGCAATAAACTATAATCTAATTATCCACACCTAACAATTCTTGCACTTAATCTATAATAAAATGATGACAGAAAAATGTTATAGCACTGCCTTTAGTAGCCTCACACAGCTCCTACTGTTTCCTCCTCATGTCCTTACCAGCCATGTCTGGACAATGTTATATCATGAGTAATAATTAAAAAAAATCCATACACATAAAACAAACACATGCACGCACACACAGTGACGTTTTAGACCTTCTTCAGAATACTGTATATACTATGGGCATCATGGTGCTGATCCAGAATCCTTACATTTAGGGATGCAACGATACCAATTTTTTCAAACGATACGATACCGATACTTGGATCTGAGTACTTGCCGATACAGAGTACAAAAACCGATACTTCTACCACACACACACAAATGCAATGAATTGGAAGACAGGTTTTATTTTATTCTCTGCCGATAAAAAATAATATCTTAATGAAAATGACCACAAAAAAATTTCAAGTGAAAAATAAACACTTCTGTTAAATTATTGCAGAGTCTCCACATTGTAATTTAACAAAATATCACTGAACTATTGGCACTGTCTCGAACTTTCAGAATAATAAATAAACACTTCTGTTTGGAATAAAATAAATACAAATTAGGTTTGAGAATAAAATAAACTTTTAAATTATTAATTAGAGTGTCCATATTATAAACAAACAAAATAACGAAAGTATTTGGCATTGACGAACGAACTCCCCATCTGCCCGTGGATCATCAGTCCACTGTGCCGTTAAACAAGGACTGACATCGCGCACACACTGCTTGTCTTTACCTCTTTAGAAAGTTTTGGCACCATTATCTCCCTGATGTGTGGGCGGCTGGGAATTTCATATTGCAGCTCGAGTATGCTGAGAAGACGGTGCAATCCTATGTTTTCCACGACCGGCATTGGCTGGTCATCCAGAGCGATAAAATGAGTCAGAGCCTCTGTTATTTTAACTGCCCGTGGATTTTCTCTTGACATTTTTCATCGCTTTTCCAAAACCTGAGTTAAAGTTGGCTGTTCCACACTGCTGACATTTTGTTTAGCCTAGCTACAGCAGCCTCCAGTTTCTCTTTTTTATCTGGAGCCGCCAGTCTCACTCGCCTAACCCTGTGACTGTTTAGCGCGGGATGTCCCCCTAGTGGCCAATCTAAAAAACTACAACAGAAATGACAAGCCACCCTCTGATTAATGAAATAAGTTAGTATCGGTTCATGGTATCGGTTAACTTTTACGAGTATGAGTACACACACATTTTACAGTATCGGCCCCGATACCCGATACCAGTATCGGTATCGGTGCATCCCTACTTACATTATTATTTATTACTAGAGCTACAATAATAAAGCAATGAGGAGGGGGAAGTAATAAATATGAAATAATGTATTTATGATGATTCCATTTGTTTCACTATCCACTCTGTGCAGGGGCAAAGCTTCTTACATTTTTAAACTGTACACAGCAAATCCAGCATGTCCAAATTAACACTGTCAGATTTGATTTCAACACTTTTAAAGTGTCTATATGGGTCCACACCAGAGAGTGTTAATTTAACTCTTTTTGGAGAGTTGGTACGTTAACTCTGATTCAGTGTTAAACACCAAATCTCTCTGGAGTTGATAATTTAACACTTGGTGTTAAGAGTTTATATATTAACTCTCAAAGAGTATTTTAGTTTAACTACGTAAGAGTTATCTTCTAATTAATTCTAAAAAGCGGGAATTTTACTGTTCTGAACTTCTAGAAATTTCTTTTGGAAATAAACATTTACTAAAAAGACGCAATGGTTTTTGAAAAACATTTATTCTGAACTGTGCACCACAATTTCAAAACATTTTCTGAAAGATGTAACAGTGTACATGTTCTCACTTTCATTAGAATTTCGTTTATCAAAAGGTCTGACATAGGTGAGCTGGTAAATGCAAATAACAGCATTCTCATCACTTATTTCAATAAATACAAAATACAATACGCATGTCCTTCATTCATCACTTTGTGGAACTTCAGCGCACTTCTGCTCTCCCCCATATTCCGTCTTCACAAGCGTATCCTATGTGGAGATTGAATAAAAATTAGTTGACACTAATTAATGGTACAAATCAATTGCAGCGCAGTAAAAAAAAAAAGGAATCCTTTTTGAGCCATTACTTGTGTAAAGTATTTTCCCAAAAGACAAGGACACAGACAACAGGTAATACTGAACTAAATGTAAAACCTCAGCCTTTTTCATTTTTACCTAAACCGTGTGCACAAAACTCTGGAGGAATCTAAGTGCTAACGTAGAACTCAGTCGGGACTCGGGACATCTGCTACTGCTGTTTGCTCGTTTTTTATGGGAGATCGTTTTCAGGCTTCAAGTAGCACCATTATATCAACATTTCACATTCTAGACATTGTTTTAAGTGTATTTGACCAAGAAATTTGACTGAAAATTCACATGCAAGCTTTTTTTCAAGGCTGTGGTATTTGCCCGCAAACAATACCTTTCAGCTAGCTAAAACAGAATATTATGCTATCACCGAGCAACATGGCTAATGCCTTTCACACAGCTTTGTCTCAACTCCAAAGAGCCACAGAAGTAAAAGCTAATAACAATAATTGAAACAATCTTTGAAAACATGACTTACCAAGCATGGCAAACAACTCAAATATGTAGAGCAAAATGTTCTGAAACGGCTTCACTTCAGCTTCGATTGGAGCCCCCAGCACGGCTCTATTGGTGGTATTTACTCTATTGGTGTCATAGCCCCTGTAGGAGTTCAGAGTTAAGAGGTCAAGAGTTAATGTTTCCATTGTAACACCTCCAGATTTGAAATAGAAACACTCATTTTTAACACTCGATTTTAACTACTATCATTTTACACCTCAGAGTTACATTAAAAGAATGTGACTCTACTTAGAGTAAAATTAACTCTAAGACTACTAACACCAAAACATTTAACACTTTTGAATTTGCTGTGTAGAGATACAATAATTTTTCTGCTGTAAAATCCAAATTTTTTCTTATTTAAAATATAAATCTAATATAATCTGCTTCTTAATGTATGTTCTTTAAAATACAGCGTGTGTTTTTTGAAATATTGTGGCGAGCTCAGACAAGGAGGAGACAGAATTTCCGTTCGGTCTTGCTCCCCCGCCCTCTTAGCCAGGGAGCACAGCCATTTATTTACATCTGCCAGAAGAACACTGCTGCTAACTAACTGCTCAGCGCGGCAACAGCGCAGCAACAACAACAACAACAACAACACACAGGGCGCCCTCTGACCCCAGAAGGACACACCGTCGCGGCGAGAGGGCGTCACCCGTCACTATGGTAACATAAACAAAACATAACTGTAAAAACAGAACCCCGAACCCCTGACCCGCTACATAGCCCCCACCTAAGGGGTCAGTTGTCCGCGACAACCCCATTACCCCACACAAAGTCCTGCAAATGTCCAGGTGCCTTCTTTTGGCGCACCGGCCGGTCTCGACCGGCGGGGGAAAAGTCACTCGGGTCAGAACATGGGGTGCCACCAGCATCTCCAGCCCCGGCGTCTGCCAGAGCAAGCGGTCGGAACGGTGAGAGCCTGTCCCGGTGCAACACCACCATGCGCCCCTGGCCCGGCATGCGGCATGCGGCATGCGGATGCGGTACACCACTTCTGTTAGCCGCTCCACGACCTCCGCCGGCCCTTGCCAGTGACTGCACAGTTTGGAGGACACTCCTCTCTTGTGGACCGGGCAGGGCACCCAAACCTTGTCGCCTGGCATGAAAACCCCCCCTCGGCACTTGGTGTCGTAGGCTCTTTTCTGTCGTACTCCGGCGCTGGCCTGGGCCTGGCGGGTGTAGTCATGAATAGGGATGGGTACCGGCCATGATGGCACCGGTTCTGACATAAACGGTAGTAACCAGACCGAAAAGCAGCGCACATTTCGGTGCTTTATTTCGGTGCTTTTTTTTCCTGAGATGTCATACACTTTGAATTCTAGCCAATCATTTTACGTTTCTGAGGATAGTAGGCGGGTCCAGGTACGTACGTACTTTTAGAGCAGAGCTACACATTAAAAATGCCCAAGGCGAAGCCAGACTTTTGACGTCAAAAGTCTGGCTGTACTTCACAGCAAAATAAGCAAACTCAGCAGCCTGCAACAAGTGCTTTAGGGTGATACTGTGCAAAAGAGGTAACACCTCAAATCCGATGAAACACCTGGCGACGCATAGCATTTTTTTTAAAAGCCGAGAAATGCGCCGTATTTGATAGCTTGCTGCGAGCACATCCACTGCGGGTTTGGTGCCTGTTATCGACCCGGAGTTTGCAACATCCGCAAAAAACCCGAAGAGGAGAGTCCTGGCCCCTAGCCCTGCCAGTGTAGCAGAAATGATGAGGATGATGATGGCAGCAGCAGCCGTTCTTCTCTGCGTGAGTAGCTTAATGTTGTTCGTGTGTAATTTACGTTGAGTAGGCTAACCACGTTATTACATTAACGCATGTAAGGTGAACTAGCAAACACCATCATAGCTACATGCGGCTGTCTTCTTGTTTGATGGCAGATACTCCCTTCACCCTGGCCAAAAAGGCGAAGATGACCAAAGAAAAAGTGGAAAACAGTTGAACATGAGAGGTTTTTGGACAAATTTTGTGTTTTTTCCATTGTTTAAGCACTGCTTCCAGCCAAGAGTGATACCATATATGCCCTATAGCTGCAGAAAAGGCTAACATTGTTATCTTTTTACAATAAAACAGCTGAACATGAGAGGTTTTTGGACAAAGTTTGTGTTCTCCATTCTTTAAGCACCGGTTTGAGCACCGTTTGAGCACCGGCACCGTTTCAAAAGAACCGGTTTGGCACCGGTATCGGATAAAACCTGAACGATACCCATCCGTAGTCATGAACCACCTGCAGCCGCTCCCTCAGCCTCCTGTAGTAGTCCATCTCTGGCCCACCATCAATCTCCGGCTCGGGGGGGGGGGGGGACCCGAACACCAGATCCACAGGCGTCCGGAGCTCCCGTCCAAACATCAGAGCGGCAGGTGTGCACTGGCTGGACTCCTGAACCGCAGTCCCATACGACCAAAGGACCAGGGGCAGATGTCGGTCCCAATCCCGCTGGTGGCGGCTGGTGAGAATGGCGAGCTGGGTGGTCAGTGTGCGGTTGAAGCGCTCAACCAAGCCATCACTTTGCGGGTGGAGCGGTGTGGTTCTCGTCTTATCCACCCCCAGCCGCCGGCAGATCTCCCCGAAGACCTTCGATTTGAAGTTACGCCCCTGGTCACTGTGGAGCTCAGCCGGGACCCCAAAACGGGTTAACATCTTCTCCACCAGCCTCTCGGCCGTCGTTGTTGCACTTTGGTCCGGCACCGCGTAGGCCTCTGGCCACTTCGTGAAATAGTCCATAGCCACCAACACATACCGGTTCCCTGACTCCGTAACGGGGAACGGCCCTAGGACGTCCACTCCCACTCTTTTCATTGGGGCCCCCACCAGATACTGCTGAAGGGGGGCAGTGGAGCGTTGAGTTGCGCCCTTCTGTGCCGTGCAGGTGTCACAGCAGTGCACATGAAGTTCCACATCCCGTCGACAGCCAGGCCAGTAGAACCGTCCCCTGAGGCGGTGGAGAGTTTTGGCATTCCCATAGTGTCCTGCCCCCACCGAGCCATGGACCAGCTCAAGCACCTGCGACCGCAGCGACCGAGGCACCAACAGCTGCAGGAGATCTCTGCCCTGGCCGGAGGCCCACCATCTCCAGTACAGGAGGCCGTCGTGGGTCTCCAGATTGTTGTGGTGGGAATAGTAGGCCTTCACCTCGGGCTCCCGAGGTGAAGGCCTACTATTCCCCGACACCCCTGTCCAGGCGGGGAGTTGCGCCGCCTCCAGCCAGGCCCCCACCTGAACCAACGTCGCGTCGGCCTCCTGCTCCCGCTTCAGCTGCTGCGTTGTCAAGGGGAGCCACCCCCCTCCACCGGCTGTGGCCTGAGCAGTAGCCACCCCAGCACCTCCTGGGCCCGCTCCTCCTGTCGCAGGCAGTAGCGGCACTCGACGGCTACACAGGGCCGTCTGGAGAGGGCATCAGCGTTGCCATGCTGTCGACCTGCCCGATGCTGGATCTTGAAGTCGTAGCCCTGAAGGACCTCCAGCCAGCGGGCTACCTGCCCTTCTGGGTGTTTGAAGTTCAGGAGCCAAGTCAGAGACGCATGGTCAGTGCGCAGGAGGAACCGGCAGCCGTGCAGATATGGCCGGAAGTGCCGCATCGCTAGCACTACGGCCAGCAGCTCCCGCCGGGTCACGCAGTAGCTCCTCTCGGCTCGCCCCAAGGCACGACTGAAGTACGTCACCACCCGTTCTGCAGCCTCGTCCTGCTGGGAAAGGACCGCCCCAAATCCTACATTGCTAGCATCAGTGTCCACAATGAAAGGTTGCCGGGTGTCGGGGCTCTGGTGAGGGCCTCCTTCAGCTGTGCAAAAGCCGCAGCACAGGCATCCCCCCAGCCAAACGGCTGTCCCTTGTCGGTCAGCCGGTGGAGGGGACTGGCCATCATCGCGAACCCCTTGATGAACCGACGGTAGTAGGAGGCTAAGCCCAGGAAGCTCCGCAGTTCTTGGACGTTTGAGGGAGTCAGCCAGTCCCGGACCGCAGCCACTTTTGCGGGGTCAGTGGAGACACCTCGAGCGCTGATCACATGACCCAAGAACGTGGTCTCTCTCGCCAACAGCCGGCATTTCGCCGGGTTGAGCCGCAGCCCAGCTCGTCGGATGGCACTCAAGACCTCGCTCAGGTGAGCCAGTGCACTGTCGAAGTCGCCACCGTGCACCAACAGGTCATCCAGGTACACAACGCAGTGGCTACAAGGGATATCCATCGTGAAATAGTCCATAGCCACCAACACATACCGGTTCCCTGACTCCGTAATGGGGAACGGCCCTAGGACGTCCACTCCCACTCTTTCCATTGGGGCCCCCACCAGATACTGCTGAAGGGGGGCAGTGGAGCATTGAGTTGCACCCTTCTGTGCCGTGCAGGTGTCACAGCAGTGCACATGAAGTTCCACATCCCGTCGACAGCCAGGCCAGTAGAACCGTCCCCTGAGGCGGCGGAGAGTTTTGGCATTCCCATAGTGTCCTGCCCCCACCGAGCCGTGAACCAGCTCAAGCACCTGCGACCGCAGTGACCGAGGCACCAACAGCTGCAGCAGATCTGTGCCCTTTTGCGGGGTCAGTGGCGACACCTCGAGCGCTGATTACATGACCCAAGAACATGGTCTCTCTCACCAACAGCCGGCATTTCGCCGGGTTGAGCCGCAGCCCATCTCGTCGGATGGCACTCAAGACCTTGCTCAGGTGAGCCAGTGCACTGTCGAAGTCGCCGCCGTGCACCAACAGGTCATCCAGGTACACAACGCAGCGGCTACGAGGGATATCCACGAGCACCCTCTCCATCAGCCTCTCAAACGTCACTGGCGCATTGCAGAGCCCAAATGGCATGACTCTGAACTGCCACAGCCCCTGTCCAATGGTGAATGCAGTCTTAGGCCTTGCTTTGGGGGCTAGCTCCACCTGCTAGTAACCGCTGCGTAGGTCGAGGGAGCTGAACCAGCTGGAGCCAGTAATGTAATCTAGGGCCTTGTCGATCCGCGGAAGCGGGTACGAGTCCTTCTTGGTGACTGCATTGAGACGGCGAAAGTCCGCGCAGAACGGGCTGCCATCCTTCTTCCCCACCAGCACCACGGGTGCCACCCATGGACTATTGGACGGCTCAATCACCCCAGCCGCAGCCATCTCACGGACCTTCTCTTCCGCTACCTGCTGTTTTGAGAGGGGTAGCCGGTGTGGGCGCAGACGGATGGGCTGAGCAGAGCCGGTGTCGATGGTGTGCTGGACCAGACTCGTCTGCCTACAGTCTTGGCTGCAAAGAGGTACACATTCTCGTCCACCTCAACCGCTGGCGCTGGTCGACGTTGAGACCTACGCTGCTACGCTGCCAAAGGTCATCAACAGCCTCGATGGTCTCGGTGGAGGGAGGTTTGTCGGGCTGAGAGGCTGGGGCTGAGGCGAGTGGAGATGACCCGGAGCCAACGGTATCCGAAATCTGCTGGGCGACAGCTGCCCGATGCCTGTCTCGTCCGGTCCCCTCCGCTCCCTGCTTTTGGCCGCGCTGGAGGGCAAAAGTCTCTGCGCCAAGAGTGATAGCCAGCTTCGCGGTGTCGACGCAGGCCCCCCAGCAGCTCAGCAGATCCAGGCCAATGATGCACCGGTCTTGAATGTCGGCGAGCCAAAAGTCATGCACCAGCTCCAGATCCTTCACTCGGATCCGCAACGGTTTCTTCCCCCGCGTAACAGTTTTCTTCCCCGTCACTGTCATCAGCTGGGTGTCTGTGGGCAACCAACCCTTCACCATTGGCCCGGATGTTCCAGGAAGCACGCCAGGTCGTATCAGGGAAATGGTAGACCCCGTGTCCACCAGGGCCTGGCATGGCTGGTCCTCAACACAGCAGCTCAGGGAGAGTCCCTTGAGGTGCCCAACTCGGCCCACCACCGTGCATCGTCCTTGAAGGGGGGCAGGAAGCTGGAGCAGTGGTCCCCTCGCTACACCGCTCCCTTCTCGTTTTCCTGAGGCTGCGTAGTTCTGGTCTTCGGGACTGGTGCTGGGCAGTCACGCGCCACGTGGCCAGGCTCATTGCACCGGTAGCAGCGGTTGGTCAGTCGACGAGGACGCCTCTGGGGCACCAAGGGTTGCAGCTGGGATATTTCGGCGACCTCCCCCTCCCCGTCGCAGTCTGCGGCTCTGATTTGGGGGTAGTTTGGGGGGGGGGGGGGCACCTGCTGGTTAGGTCGCAAGGTGAGCACCAGCTCTGCCCTTTCAGCCTCAAGGAGCGCCTCACGGAGGGTCTGAGGCATGGCCAGGTGGACGTGTTGGCATAGTCGCTCTGGGAAAAGTCCTCGCAGAAAAGCATGCAGGCTAAGCTCCTCACGGGCTGCTGCTGGAAACTCCGGGTAGCCACGACGAGCATACAGCAACACGTCCGCTGCAAAGGTGCCCAGGCTCTCCCCCAGCCGACGGCTCCGGTTGGTCAGCTGCTCTCTGCTCTGATCGGTGGAGTGCCGCTGCCCGAATCGCCTCTCGAGTGCCGCGGTGAGGGCCTGGAGCTCATGCTGCTCTGCCGGGGCTAGGTCAAGGAGTATCTGCAGTGCATCTCCCTCTAATGCTAGCGCTAGGTGCGTAGCAGTCTCCTCTTTGCTCCAGCCACTATGTCTGGCGGCCAGCCGAACTTGTGAGAGGTAGGGCTCTAGCGGGGTTAGCCCATTGTATTTCGGTACCTTAACTGGCGTGGTAGACATAACCGCTCGCGGTTGGGGGCTCGGTGTGTGGGTCGACAGAGGTAGCCCATGAAGCGTTGGCCTAGCGTCTGTCGTGACGGGCCGCCGCCACAGTGCGCTCGCGCCATCGGGGCCCGTCGGGGGACTTACATGGCCGCTCACATCCTCTCTCTTCAATCACCAGCTTCCCAAGCTCGGCAGCTTGCTCCAGCCTCTGAATGTCTCTCTCCATTACGGCGAGGGTGAGCTATCCCACTTCTGACACCAATGTGGCGAGCTCAGACAAGGAGGAGACAGAATTTCCGTTCGGTCTTGCTCCCCCGCCCTCTTAGCCAGGGAGCACAGCCATTTATTTACATCTGCCAGAAGAACACTGCCGCTAACTAACTGCTCAGCACGGCAACAGCGCAGCAACAACAACAACAGGGCGCCCTCTGACCCCGGAAGGACACACCGTCGCGGGGAGAGGGCGTCACCTGTCACTATGGTAACATAAACAAAACACAACTGTAAAAACAGAACCCCAAACCCCTGACCCGCTACAATATTATAATAATGCATAATTATGTGGACATGCATATTAGTTTTTTAGTGAAATATAATCCCACAAGAAAGGCAGGAAAAGCCCTGTAACTTACTTTAAAACTAAATATGTTCCCTAAAACGGTGGACAGAGCTACAGACCCATGACAGCCTTACACAGGTAGCCAGCAGCTATGACCAGCACTACTTGTGCCGTTAATAAAAGGACAGGTAATGTTTGTCGCGCTGTTGCACACACAGCACGCTCGTTTGTTTCAGTTCGTCAGTTGCCACAAGACAGCTTACCACCGTGTAAGTAATAAGCTAATACTCCTGTGTGCTATACACTACAGTGTACGCTGTACACCTACTTACTGGTTTTGTCGCATCCGTCTGTATGGAAGAAATATAGTAAGTCTGTGTCTCTGAGTTAATTTGTGTTTCTCCTACAGCTCCGGACCACTAAAAATGCGCGTGCTCTTTGTGAGCTCGTTCCTGGCTCGTAACCAGCGCGTTCTGCCGTCAAGAGCGATCATTGGTTAAATGTGATCATGTGACTGATGCAAGCCAGATCCTTTTATTTAGCAAAACTGTGATTAATAGTTAAATATTATTGTTGAGGGGCACAGACAGGACTCCGCACGCACACACACATAAAATTAAAAAAAAAAAAAAAAAAAAAAAGTTGCCTCAACAAAAGGGCACTTGGGGCACCCATCAGGAAAGGAGCGGGTGCTCAAGGCCCTCTAGCCCCCCCCCCCTGCACGTGCCTGTATTAAAGTGAGCCATATGAGGCCCTCGATGTAAAAAGAATTTGACAACAAGACTAAGCACAGTAAAAATCCAAATAACACAGATGCGCTCTGTGTGATAGACAAATTTTGACCAAAGAATTACATAAAGAATTTTAACATCACTACCCTACGATATATAGCTGACACTCAGAAAATTATTCATGCTTTTATTTCCTCTTAATTAGATTTCGGTAAAGGCCTTGCATGTCAAAAAAAGTCATAGCTTCCAAGTGTGCAGCTGCTGTCTCAAGAATTTACCTCTCTCTGTTTAATCCAGCGTCCCTGTGTGCACATGAAAAGCAATTTCCTTTGAATCGTTCTTCACTAGAAGAAAATCTGTGTCCAGTTAATATTTATTAAACCACATACCTGGTCCTGCTCCTTGCTGTGGGCAGTTATCAGCTTTTTCTACTTGAGGAAATTAAACGTCGGTGGAGAGATTCAAGAAAACTTCACACTGATGAACTTTTCAGCCATCTGCCCCGAGGTCCACAATCACATGACTCGTACCAGTGTGGCGATAAACAAGCCTCAGGTGCTTTTCGAGCCATATGATAAGTCACAAAAGAAGAAAACGCAGGAGGCCAACAGAACATTTGGAATGTTTTATTTCAACGAGAATTTCCCCACGGATGCAACAAAACCAAAACTCTGTGCAGCAACAGTGTCACACAGTTTGTGTCCAGAGATGTAAGAGTCCAGACTGAGAAGAAAATCCTCCAAATCTACACTGACTGCAGGGCAGGTTTGGGTGGGTGATTACAGGCACTGATGACAGGAAGGATGTTTGTGGCAGTCGCTCACAGATAACTGTTGCAATCAGTGAATACAGAAGAAAACTGAAGATTGAATGAATGTAGGCCTGTGGTTCCAAACTTGAGGGCTAACATTAAAATATGTTTCTTTTCTTCTTAAATAATCAAGTAGTTTGGTGTCTGGCCTCTGCAAAAATGACACCATTAAAAATGAATTAATAATAACAAATCAGCTGAGTGGTCGGAGCATCGCCCCTTACAGCAGTTGAAGTAAACTGTAAAGGTTTACAAACGTGAAAAACAAAAAAATAGTGATTCAAATGCAAAGATGAGCCATTTCTGGTAGTTTCTTCAGCATTTCAGGATTCATAATGTAAATTTGAAAACAAAAAACAAAGAAACTTTGTGACATTTACTTGAAACTTGCACCACTTTGCGGCCACTTGCTGGGGTTTTAAAGACTTCTAGTTTTCTCTCATTCTTATATAATTGGGCGGGGTGGATTTGTGTGGTCAAGAATTTGTATAGTAAAACATACAGAGCAGAGCTCCCATCGTTCTCCACACCTTCACCCCAGGACAGCCTACTACACCCTAGAGGGGTGAGGCGGTTCACACTGGGGAATAGTTTCAGGAGAGGGAAGTGTTTCTCCTGGAATCTCTGTGGTGTTTTAATAATAACGCCATGACTTCTTTTTGTTTTATACTTAATTTCAAGAAATAGAAATGACCATAGGACAGAAGGGAGAGAGAAACAAGGATCTTAACCTCCTAGGACCTGGCATCCACATATGTGGACATCACATTTTGGGTTATTTAGACTAAAATACTCAATTTTGCTCTACAAGTGTTTGATATACACTTACGAGGACATTATACTGCTACTGTTCTATCAAAATTTTAAACGAATATCCTCATATGTGGCTCTGATTTTTCATAAAAACAAAAATAAGGTAAAAAAAAATCTGATAATTCTTTGTTTTTACATTTATCGGGCCCCAATCAGCCCAAATAACAAAGAGAAATTAAAATTGCATGCCATGGAAGAGTTCGGGTCTTAGGAGGTTAAGGAACAAAAGAAGGTATCTAAAACATGTTTTTCTCCTTTTTCTGAAGCCAACTTCTAATTTAAAGGCTGTGAAAGCCTGGTGCAGAGAAATGGGACACTTGTTTATTTTCCATCAGCCTGCTATGAAATTTCACTGACGATAAATCCAAATGAGTCCCCTGGTGCCAGTTGGTAAATGCTAGGAAACAGCCTCATTATTCACAAAATGAAACATGCAAATATTTAGCAAAGAATAAAAATAAATGAATAAATGTTGAACACGTGGACAGAGTATTACGATTTTAACAGACTCTGAATTATTGATGTCTTCATGGAGTTTTTGTAATGCTACTTCCTTATTGACAATCGGTCACGACAGCAGGCAGCACGTTTGATTGGATAGATTTATTCCTGTAGGTGCCAGATGCACTTCTTGACATCACCACAGAGGGATTTGTATCTCCTCCCCAGGATCCTTCTCCATTGTGAAGCGAATGAATAAACCACTGCGGTATTGAGCCACCGGAAATACAACGATAAAGTCAGCTTTCAAAAAACATCTTAATTTCGAATCTTTTCTTACGATTGAGACAATATGGGAAGACCTGAAACTAACAATATACTCTCATTATATCAGCCAAACAACATGTCCTATAAAGAGTAAAATGCATGGATGTGTCAGTGCGTTTGGTCACACAGTATTTTAGTCCTGGTGAAGTTCTTAACATGGGGATCTTTGCTCAATAAGTTGCTCTGGTCTACTGTAAAATCATCGTCTTATCTGAAAACAAATAAATTAAGCATCCAAAGCAAAAAGCAGAGGACTGTCTTAAGATCTTTCATTTTTGGAGCGTCCTCAGGTTGGGTATCACTGGTCTAATGTAGAGATGTCTCATGTATAAGTCCGATTTCTGTTAGTTAGAGCAAAAGATGTGTGTGTGTTGGTGGTTGTTAATCAGAATTTGAGAACAGCCTGACAAGCTTGAAAAGTGTGTGTAAAAAAAATAAAACACATTAATGACACAGCATCCGACGTTCAAGTAACATCGTTATCAGTGACAGGCTTTGGTTTAACGTGCCTGCGAGGAGCCGCTCAGCAGTGCGGAAAACAAGCCAAAAAGAACAAAAGAGCAACAGCACATTTCGCTCCTTTCAGAGGAGCCGTCATCATGTCAGTGCTGCTTGCTGCACTTCTTATTACCATTTTAATTGCCGTTACTGCAACATATTGAGCCTGGTCTGTTATTACATTATTTGTAAACTTCATCCAAATCATTCTTTCTGTCGTTCATGCATTCGTGTGCAGCTCCAAGTGGAGTATTTTCCATTGAAACATACATTCAGTCATATTATTAGTTATTACATGCATTTATTTGAGGAACAAATTTTGCCATACATAACTTTGTGATTACCAGCACAGTTTAATTAAGTTAACAAATTATTCTTTTAAAAAAAAAAATATCTAAAATTAAAGCATTACAAACAGTGGGAGCAAAGTATCGTTTGGGTGTAGAAGAGCAGGAAGGTTGAATGCTGCTCCGTCGGCAGGAAAAGAAATCCAACCTGCCGGTATCCGCTTCAGGGAGGAATTATCAAAGCAGAGATACCGTCTAACTGCCCTGCTCTGAAAAACTATGGTCAGGAGTTGGATTTTTACAGACATCAGCACGTGATTCTGCTCAGACTGTGATCTCCTTTGGGCCTGTGGGGAAACAGCCATCACTGCCCCCTTGTGGCCACAGATTCACACAGCAGCGCAGCTTTAAAATATGTTGCCTCTTATGCCCACCGCTTCTTTGTTTTGCTGTTACCGTTTCTAATCATTCAATCTTATTTACCCTTCCTCGCATTTTTATTAGAGCCCCTCAAAAAAACAAAAGAAAAACTAAATATTTCCCCTAGTGTGATATGATATATACATCAAAAACTTTAAAGCAAACCCCTAATCAGAAGAAAGGAAAGGAAAATTGGGTGGGGGTCAAAAATAAATCAGAGGGCTCATAAAATAAATATAAAGTAATTGATTTCTCAAAGCAGCCAAACAAAAAACCTGGACACCCGCCGCCTTAGGAAAAAAATCAAAACACTGAATCTGAAGTGGTGAGACTGAAGGCAACATGATGAGGAGCGAGAACAAAGGGGAGAGATGGCACGAAGTACCAGTGGAAGACTGAGGGACCGGAGGGAAGGAGAGGGGAGATGACGACTGAGACCAGGTTGTTTTTCCTTACACTTTCACACAACAAAGATCAATCGAATAAAGCAATCACTGAGCTGCAGAGAATCAAAGGAAAAGCTGATTTTTGCCCCGTAATCGCCCAGAAATAAATCAACCAAAATCAGACGTATACATTTCTGATATTCACTAAAGTTTTCTTTTCTTTTCAGCGGGGAACAAATCACCGACTCGGTGAACTCTAAAAAGCATTTTTATCGTAGCAGAAGCGAGCGGGAGACGGTTGCAGCTCCTCCGCGTCCGATCTGAAAGGTCTGAGCGGTGGTGGGAACGCCGATTCCTGAGGGGCCAAAGTGAGTACAGGAGGAGGAAACAAACAGGAGAGGTCACTTTGGCAGAAGTCCCTTAGAGTTTAAAGGAGGGAGTGGGAGACACGCACACAGAAAATGTTGACACTTAAACAGACACGTTAACAACTTCAGCTTCTGTGGATATAAAAGCCTTAAAGAGCGACCTACTCCAACCTCAAGTGTTTAAGCCAGCAGGTGTGATGGGCAGAGCCTGCCACTGTTCTTTCGTCTTCTGTCACTTCACATCATCTGTTATTGTCTTTGTGTATGTTACAAAAAATCCTTTTAATTACTTGTTTTTTTTAATCATTGTGGAGACCTACAGAAGAGCGCGAGGAGCTGTGAGAAAGGTCCGTCTTTGGTTAGTGTTTCATCCTCTCTCTTTTGTCCCCACACTTCATGTAAAGATTGCGGCTGACAAAATGTAGTGACGACAGCTTGAACTTTATTTCTCTCCCCCTCATTTCGCATATTCAATGTGCATATGCATGTGTGTTTCAGTGGTTGGGCGTAGTGTGGATGTGGAGGGCAAATCTTGTCCTTCAAGTCTTTTCCATTATTTGTTATCTTCCTGTACAGAGCTGTGAGTGTAACACTGGGTCTTCTGTCCTTTATGAGAATGCTGTGTTGGAGGTTATGACAAAAACTTTGAAGGGCAACCGGTCACGTAGCAAAGCCAGACAACTTATGCTGTTTTCACCTGTCCCGACAGTCCCTGTGGAAGCAGGAGAGAGGAGGTAAACGTTTTAGAAACTGGACTTTGATCCGAACCACGTTTAAATATATCATTAACCACACCGTGAAGCTGTATTCATGTACACGCCAGAAAATCCATTTCACATGCATTTGCACTGCAGAATCTACTCTTTGTGGTTCAGTGGAGGAAATGTGAGCAAGATGTACTTGAGGCCCAAATCCTACCAGTAATCAATGTAGCGGGCACTTGGCCTTCACATATCAGCACTATCCAGCACCCCCCCCCCACACACACACACACTTATTACCAGTGAGCTGGCAGGCTAATGTCCGACTACAGAGCCGCACCTCTGTTACACAAGTGTTTGAAAAGCTGCAGAGCATGAAAACAGCTTAACACTTCTCTTTGATACAAGCATTTCAACTAGTATGTATCATTTGTTTCTAGGCTATATGGATGATGACATTTAACATCTATTGTTTGTGAGAAATGAACTGTAAACTGAAATATTAAAAGAGCAGAAGCAGAAAACACAAAGTGCTTTTTCTGTCATTTACATGCTGTTTTTCTACCAGGAGAATGTGCATAAACATTATGTCCGATACCGATATCATAAATTTGGATATCTACCGATACCTATATGAATCCGATATAGTGTGTTTTTTAATCAATAAAACGTTTTTTTAATATCTTGCTGCATTTTGTATAAGTTTATACTCAAGTTTAAATAAACAACAACACTAAAGCTATTCTGTTATACCTGTATGTAAAAAAATACACTGCACTCAAAATATTTCATAGTTCAGCAACACTGATCAATCTAATAAAGTTAAACCTGCTCCATCCTCCCTATTCTGGTATTTTAAAGAGTACTTAGCAGAAATTTTAAGCAACCTAACTAATAGGGTTGCAAACTCCCAGCAAAAAAAAAAAATAGGGAACTACCCTCTTCCTCATGATGCTTAATCGATGTAATCAAGTTTAATTTGATGCAGGGGGAAAATGCACAGAAATAAATTATTTTTCAAGAATAATTAAATAGATTCAACATCTTTCTTCAACAGAACTGCAGACTGCACAGATGGTACCTTCCCAAAGGAAAAAGTACTATAGCTTACTAGGGTATATTAGACTTAACAGTTACTATATACAGTAATGGACTTCTATATATTTTACATCAGATTAAAACTTTGGGTGTAAGATTCAGATAATTATTTATTAAAAGCTCGACATTTTAAATGAGAATAAGAAAGAAAAGTATGTCTTTGTGCCCCCTTTTCCCTGTTCATGCCCTATTGGCCCCCCTGGCTAAACTTTGCTAGATCCGCCCCTGCACAGTTACCAGCCGTCAGCTACGTAGAAAAAGATCCTGGTGTAGAAAGTAATATTAAATAAATTCTAACAACAGCTTATCAAGCTTAATAGTGCTGCTGTTGTTCAGCCGCTGGTTTCCTCTTTCTGGTGAGAAGTGGGCCAAAAACTAAGAAGAGAGACGGACTCGCGACAGAAAAGCCGATCAGCTGATCATTAAGCAGTTTCACGATTGAAGTAGCAGCAGGAGAGAGAGAGAGAGAGAGAG
This sequence comes from Neolamprologus multifasciatus, assembly GCF_963576455.1. Lineage (NCBI taxonomy): Eukaryota > Metazoa > Chordata > Actinopteri > Cichliformes > Cichlidae > Neolamprologus > Neolamprologus multifasciatus. The sequence continues at coordinate 4,707,981 of NC_140452.1, forward strand.
GCAGTCGCTCCTAATATCTGTTGTTAAGCTTAACGCGGGAATGCTTTACAAACATTCAGAGATGAACTTACACACTTGCTTTACTTCTCTCCGGGAAAACTTCCTCGGAGATGAAATGCTGGTTTGCTAGCAAGGCTACAAATACACACAGCCGCTCTATCACGTGATGCATACTGCTGCAACGTGCTACGGTTACGAGCCGAGTTAAGCCTGTAGCAAGTTTTGTGAGGAGCTTTTTTGATATTTAATGGATCGGATTACATTTTTTATTTCTCGCCGATATCCGATCCAGTAATTTGGGTCAGTATCGGACCGATACCGATACGTAATATCGGATCGGTCCATCTCTACTACATATTAGCAGCAGCTTAACACTTTCCAGAAACAGGTTCTGTAGCATTTTCTGCAAAGGGTTCTCACGTTATGGTTGGTCTTCATCAGTTGCATATTTTAGAGAATAAGGCTCGAACACGTACACAAATATTTGTTTTCTAGCCACTAGAGCCGGATGAAGTCTCATGAAGAGCAGCTTTAGGTTTAAAGTAACTGAGGCTGACATGAGGGGCTGTTAGAGGGCAGGCAGAGACTCGTGTTTATTTGCTGCACAAACAGGAATTATGTTGTTTTTTTAACTTATAATGCAACAAAGTAGTATTGCTTCAAGCACACCCTGCAGCAGATTAATAGTGTGATAAATGCTCTATACCTCACGGTGCATCTCTCCCAGTCTCCAAACTGGCTTCCAGCAGCAGTTCCTCCAGGTCCTGTCCACAGCTGACACTCACTACACGAGTGACACATAAGAGACTTTAAAACAACCTTTCCACAACAACAACAACAACAAAATCTACTGAATGCGACCTAAATTAAAAAACATGACATCAGCGTTCACACATTCTCACCGTGCTCCATCACACAGCTGCCAGGCTTGGGGCTTTCAGTGTCGAGAAGATGGAGGGAGAACTCGGGTTTCAGGCCATTGGGCAGAGCAGCACCGACCACCTCCCCTTCTAGAGCCTCAGCGAAACTCTCTCCCTCGTCTGCAGAGCTCTCGTCAGCCGATTCCTCCCTTTCCACCGGTGGATTTATTTGAGTGATGGCTTCAGGCCAAGATGAGGTGGGGTTAGGACTTTGTGTTGCATCTCCTGTTTGAGGATTTGACTCCTGCGCTCCACCCTGAGTGACAGCTGGCGCCTGCAGATCAGTGTGGACAGAGGGGAAAGACTCTGCTTCCTGTTCATGTGCCTCTGGTTGTTGCTTTGGCCTTGGCTCCTCTTGGTTTGGCTGTTCTGTCTCTGCTAAACTGAGTTTTTCATTTTCTGGTAAGCTGACTAATATTTCCTGCTTCTCTTTCTCTAGAAGTGTCTCCTGTGTTTGGTGTGGTAAGCAGGCCTCCTCTGCCGCAGTTACTACATCATTTGGTAGCTGTTGCAGTCCAGATGTTAACAGTTCCTGCTGTGTAGGTAAGCTAGTCTGGGGTGGATTCAGTTCCTCTGACTGTTCACGCTCTCGGGGTATCACCTGCCAATCATTTCCTACAGGACCTTTCGCCTCCTCCTCTTCCTTTTTGTTTCCTTCTACACAAAGAGGCTCAGGTTGGGGGCTTTTAGGGCTCTCGGTTACCTGGTCTGATGAGGAATTTAAAGGCGGGGCTGGTGACTGTAGACTTGGATCTGTGTTTTCAGTTGTAGGCTGTGGCTCTAGTTTGCAGGTCTGTGGAGTATTTAGTGCTAAAGGACTCTGCTCTGTCGTTTTAGAGTCTGTCAAAAGAGCAGGTGAGTTCTCCTTCATTTCCTCCCGTGTCAGTTGGGTTTGTGTAGGTGTCTGAGTTGCACACGGGGGTTGTGTCTGCTGCGTTGTGTCTGCAGGAGTCTTTGAGGGCTCTTTAGACTGGCTGGGAACAGCAGGCACACTTAACTGGAGCTGATGCTGTTCAGGGGGGCTCTCCACCCGGGTCACCATGAAAATCTTATGACCCCTCCCAGGGCTCGAGACGGATATGCAACGTCCAGGAGATGGAGGTGTGCCCGGAGGAGCTGCAGATTCTGTGACGGTGACAGAAATTACGCTTGACCCTTTGGACGGTGAGGCTGAGGATGTATGTGAGGCACTGAGTTGAGACTGTGCAACCCCTGGATGGGTATGAGTGGCAGTCGGGTTTGAGAGAGCGGAGGAGTTTGAAGTGGAAGATTTTGTTACCACCTCGCTTTCCTCCTCGTCCTCAGTGTCAGAGTCAGACTCCAGATGAGTCCGAGGAACATCTGAGTCAGAGCTCGCTCCCGACTGCCCGCTCGTCTGCGTTTCATTTCCTGCCGTTTCATCGTCTTTATCCTCTACGTCACCTCTCTGCTCTGATGCTGATTCATGCTCCTCCTCCTCCTCTTCTTGCTCTTGCTCTGTGGCAATTTCAGCCATAGAGGCAGACTGCTTCATCTTCTGCTCATTATCCTCTTTTTCTTTAGCAAGGATGAAATTCCTCTTACAACCATTCTGGATCTCAGCCAGCAGGGCACGCTGTGTCTCAATAAAGCTCTTTACCTAAGAGACAAAAAAGAAATAAACAAAAATCACATTTCTGTAACTGTAACAGGGCCTTACTTCTTTCATTTGGTTTAGCAGGAAGTGTTCTTTCACAACACAATCTTTTTTCTTTTAAAATGATGGCATCGTGCTGGCATAACAGGTGGAGAAGATCATAAGTACCTCTCCCCAGAAAAAAGATGATTGTACTTGTGTTGGGGATTAACTAACAGCTGAGATCTGTTGCCTATAGAGCAGTGCACATATCATATCATAATATCAGCATGGCTCATCAATTTGTTTTACAGTTTTTGGACAGGAGAAGTATTTGGCACCGTCCAGCAAGCCACACTAAGCTGTACCTAAACTGTAAATACCTGTATTAGGTTTTGGTCTTCATAATGCTGAAAATGAGTCATTTTATATACACTGAAAACATCACCTCCTCTCCTTATGAAGTTAAAGGGACTTCCAAATCCAGGGAAAATATTGGCAAAGTACAAAGGCACCTAATTTCAACCCAACAAACACATTTGTACACAGCTGAAATGGGATAATGCCGCAGAAATATTTGGACTATATTCAACCATCTCCTTCCTCTCCTCTCTAGACTTTACCATTTCTTATTCGCATACTCACTAGGGCTGGGTATCGTCACTGATTTCTAGAATTGATTCAATTCCAATTCACAAGGTGCCGAATCGATTCGATCCACGATTCGATTTAATTCGATTCGATTCGATTTGAATCTGGGAAATTTTGACAGTCAGAAATATTATAATTCAGATCAGTACATTTACATATTTTTGTATCTATAAAAAGGAAGCTGACACACGCAAGACTTTATCAAAGGTATCACAGCAGATGCCTTTGTGTCAAAGTAGCTGAGGATAAAACACAGAAACACATGAAGGTGATTTTCCTGTTCTGGGATTTTATACAAATATTCTGCAGTACATCAAAAACGAAAGAAAACCATTAATCAACACATGAACATTACCTCTGACGTTACAGCAGTTTTATTAGAGACACGGCTGAGCGTTTTGCATTTTGCATAATTTTGAAAAGTTTAAATTTGTTCAGTATTGAACGGCAGAAATTAGGTTTTCTTTTCGGAAGTTTATAAAACGGAAAAAAAAAAACCCGTCGGCCGACAGCGCTGTAAACAACGGTAGACTCGTGCGTAACAAGCAGAGAGAGAGAGAGAGAGAGAGAGAGAGAGCTGTGCATCGTGGTCGAAGCAAAACAGTAAAAGTCAGAGTGAATCCATGACAATGTTTATGTGAAGCGTAGTTTGGATCTTCTTTTGCTGCTGGTTCGGTCAATATTGTTTGGAGAGACATCAAACTAACAGCTTTAGAATCAGCGCATAAAGGGCGTGAACACAAAGCGCGACCCGCCGACAGATCAGAATCAGCGAGCTGTCGGCTTTCAGCCCCGACTGTGAGAAAGGCGACATCTAACTGATTCTGATCCGCGGGCTGCGCTGTGTGTTTAAGTCTTTCTGCAGAATCCGTGTTCCTGCTCTCATTTACTGTCTTAGCTGTTTGGTGGTTGTTAAAATTTCGTGAGATTTCACCAGAGATTCTGGCATTTCGGGCAAAATAAATTTATAGAAAAAAATCGATTCAGGATTTTAATGAATCGATTTTACGTTATCCAAGCCAGAATCGATTTTAATCGATAAATCGATTATAAAAACCCACCCCTAATACTCACAGTTTCTTTCTTGGGCTCCCGGTCAAGGTCGAGACGCAGCAGAGAGGTGTTAACCTTCAGGGCAAGAGACAGGGCCATGAGGCCACCTGTTTTAATCTCATTCTCTCGAAGGTCCAGGCGCAGCAGTCTGGGGCTCTCAGCAATGAATTCGGCCACAGCCACAGCTCCTAGAGCACACAACAACAGGAGGCCAGTCAAAAATGCCAAAATCCAACACACACACACACACACCAGAAAAAACTACAGCTCAGGAACAAATACATCATTTCCTACCTTCACAGGACAGCTTGGTGGAAGCAAGGCCCAGCCTGAGCACAGAGCGGTTGGCGATCAGCCCGTCTTTCAGCTTGTGGACTCCTTCGTTACCCACCGAATTATGGCCGAGGTTCAGAGTCTCCAGACTCTGTGTGCATGGCTGAGAGGAACAATATTTCAATTACAAGTGGAAATAATAATGAATAACATAATCACAGTGTTTTGCTGTGTTTTTTAACAGTACAGGAATAAGTACAGAAGTACAGATTGTCTATTCTTATTTAATACACTTAATGTACAGAATTCACCTGCTTGCTGCATACATGCACATTCACGTAATGTATATAATATATAATGTTCTTCCTCTCCCCCCTTTTGCACAGGTTTAGGAGCGTGTCAGGTTACATTTCACAGTGTGTTATACTTGTATAACTATGCATGTGATGAATAAAGAACCTTGAACTTGAATAAGTTTTGTACATCTAGTGAAATTTTAGAAATGTCAAAAAATAATCAACGTTGTACTTTATGCAGGATTCAATGCCTACATGATGCGTTTACAGAAAGTCATTCTCTTTAAGTATCATTGAGATTTGTTTTAAAGGTCTCATCCCAAGTAGGCAGTTTTGATATTACTTACTATTTACTCATCCATTAAGAGTATTTATTAAGATCATTCCTGTTAGCTAGTGCTAAAATGTCAAATGCCCATTTAAATGAGTGAGCACCAAGCCGTGCTGCTTTTACATTTTTGGGCAACATTATCATTTCATAACATTTTAGCAGCCAAGTAAACTGTGGTCAAATCCAGGGCTGTGAATAATTAGCCAAAACAATCAAAGGTTCTTTTTTTATCTGTGAGAATTGAAATTTTAGGACATTTTGCTTGAGCAAAACAAACAAAAAACAAAAACCATTTATTGGAAAATCTCAGAAATACTGGTTTAAGTAATCGAAAGGCAAAGACCACCACAGGTTATAAAAATAAGTGAATCCCTCTTATAATTATTAACATGTGGGGCGACCGTGGCGTATCTGTAACCGGAAGGTCGCCGGTTCGATCCCCGGGCTCTCTGTCCTGGTCGTTGTGTGCTTGGGCAAGACACTTCACCTACCGCCTACTGGTGTTGGCCAGAGGGGCCGATGGCGCGATATGGCAGCCTCGCTTCTGTCAGTCTGCCCCAGGGCAGCTGTGGCTACAACCGTAGCTGCCTCCACCAGTGTGTGAATGTGAGAGTGAATGAATAGTGGCATTGTAAAGCGCTTTGGGTGCCTTGAAAAGCGCTATATAAATCCAATCCATTATTATTATTATTATTATTATTATGTGTGGTTTAAGCATAGTTATCTGCCACATTAGGTTTGATGATAAATTTTTAACCCATTTTACATTATTGCATTTCCTTTTCATGTAGCTTAAAGTAAATCCTGTTTTTATCTAAAAAAGTTTGCCTACAATAACAATTTGCTGAAAAGTTGTCTCACAATTCAATCACACTGAACCTAAGAATCAAATAAAACCGATGGCTTTATGTACAAGATACAGGTATGGGTCTATGTAACAAATACAGTAACTGATATATACAAATCAGGGCCATTGCACCTCCTGTGGGCCCAAGTTCCAAAATTCCAGGCTTCAGAAAATGTAGCCAGTTGGCCAATGACACCACTGGTGCAAGAAGCTTTAAACAGAGCTGCACACTCTACTGTATGCAATGGAAAACAGCACTCGTCTCCAATAAGATATCCTTATTTTGCACTTATCAAACAGTGTCATGTAATGCAAGTTGCCTTTTTGTCCACATAGCAAACACGTCCACTTTAAAGACCATTAACATTGAACCTCAGTTTGATAAAGCATGAAACCTGGATTTTGTCATTCTGACGATGCCAGTTACGTGGGTCTAGAACGAAGCGTCTCTATGGCTACGGTAGCTTTTATGTATCACATGATGGGAGCTGGCTATTAAAATGAAATTCAAAAACTACATGATAGGTTAAAAATGACAAACAGTGAAGCGTAACTGCAGCCCTGCCCATAATGAACATCAAGGCTCGCAAAATTTCAAAATCCCTGGTAGCCCTTCGGGCAGGCATTCTTCAGTTTTTGGTAGCCCAAAATAAATTTAAGTAGCCCGAATAAAAAAGAAAGCTATTTTTTAATGTTTTGTTTCCTTTACAATATTATACATTAAAGTATAATATTGTAACGGAAACAAAAATTAATCAAAAAAATTGTTAAAATACAAATCACAACAACTGTATAAAAATTACAATCATCAACTCAAATACTTGGTTCAAATTGAACAGAAATTTCTATGAACTGTAAGAACTGTAGAACATGAATCAGTCTGTGTCAGATCCTAAATCTGAAATTTCCACTGAAGTCACGGGTAAGAGGCAAGTGGAACCAAGATCTAGGCCATTTGCTTTTTGAAGTTTGCAAAGACTGCTAAATTTTGCCAAAATAGTTCACTCTTATAGCACGCTGTTCTAAACAGCTTTTTCAGGAGTTCTTGTTGTGCTTGGTTTATTTTTAGTATGTTTTTTTGCAATTGCTGTTTGTTCTGGGAACGATACTGCAGACTGAGCAATAATGCATTTCTTGCATTTCTCATGGGTTCTGATGGGGTCTTTCTTAAAATTACTGGTCCCAGTAACAAAGGTGCTTGTCGACTCAGAAATCAAATGAAACTCACAACACACCTGGCAGAACATTGTTATTTAGCTCGTCATATTCCAGCCACAGAAATTCTTTTGTCCATGAAACCAAAAAACCTGCGCTTTCTTTTTGCCTCATAGTCTGATTTGTCATAACTTTTCCGTTTTGCGGTCGGCTTTTCTTTGGCTGCCCCTTCTTCACCCTGACCCGTCTTATTTGGCTCTGCAGAACTAAAATACCAGCGTAAATCCTGCTGCTTTTACACACGTACTTACATAATGGTCAGCGATTCTTTGCGCACTCAACCTCTCACATGTTTAAGCTTGCTGCGAGAGATTTCACTTGTCGCGTTTGAATAGTAAGCTAATGAGTGATAAGACGATGTCAGAGGAATTGTTGCGCAATTAATCTTCACTCACCAATCAGTACTGCTGCTCCCTACACACCGTTTGCGCGATCGCAGAATGAAAGTGAAAGCAAAAAACAAGCGCAAATTCAAACGCGATTTCAATATGTCACATATTGACAGTGGCTCATCGATGCCAATGACATAATTACTCAGCTACATTGGCGAAAGAATGCAAAAGCATAGACATATATTTTCCTTCCTACGATAGCCCGACGGGCAGGGCTGAGTTAGATTTTGGTAGCCCGACTGACTTCTCAAAATCGCTAGCCCGACATCCTGGGGCTAGCGATTTTGCGAGCCCTGAACATAATTACACCAAGTCAACAAAATTAACCAAATCTCATTAATCACCATCAATAAACTGGAAATAATGAGATCAACAAATGTACTGCAGTGGATTCATGCAGTCATTTATGTTACCTCTGACCACTAAATACAAACAGACAAAAAGGCAGTTATCTGTCCTTGACAAGGCTGAAGATGGACTGACTCATCAGAGTCTGTAGTACTAACACAATAAAAAGATGGAAGGAAAGGACACTAAGAGGAGCAGATAATGACATTCGATCCCTCAATGACAGATATTCGACTTCAGCAATGGATTATCTGTAACTAACCACTATGAATTTATTCCAGGTTGAACTGGAACTGGCACGACCAGGACATGAGATCACATTATTCACTTGAAAATACGTCAACACAAAATGTCAGGTGTATTAATGACAAGTTTACGTGGAAATGTCCAGTCAAATCAGACGTCATAGCACCTGTTTGCACAGCACACTAATCCACCAGCTACACACCTGTCTAAAGTAATTGAATAGCAGTTTCCAAAAGGATATGCGAGTATGAATGCCCATGAGGAAAATAAACAGAGTTCTAAGTCTTATTTGTCCAGACATTAAGGAGTGTGAAACATAGTCTGTGCAACCTGAGGAGTAACTGGAAACCCCCAACCTTGCTACGTGTGCTTCAAGCAGGGTCCTGGATGTGACTCACCATTATTCCAGTAAAGATGACATGCTTTATGGGTAAAATGTATTACAATAATTAAATTACAGTCATAAACATTGACTGAGGTAGAATTAAAATGTGCACATGTGCAAGAAAGTGAGCCCTAGCAGGATATTAAGAAACTAAGAAATAAATAGCAGACTTCTATTCGGGTCACTTATCTGACAGAGTTTTAAAAACAAAGAAAAACAAACAAAATTGCCTTCCGGGTGCTTTTTTCTTTTCTTCTTTTTCTAAGTTTACACACATAGGCTGTTAAAACCTTCGATCAATGTGCCTGGCTTCACTGTGACCAAGTGTGTGTATCTGTTTGTGTGTGTGTACCAGTGCAGCAGCAAGGTAGCCCATGCCATTATGCGTGAGCTGGTTGTTCCATAGCACCAACGTGACGAGGCCTTTCCTCTGTTCTTTTAGTCCCTCACACACGTACGCCAGACCTGCACAGAAACACACACAGACCGAGTTCTGATGAGCATCTAGAAGATTACTGTAATGTTGATGAAGTGCAGTGGAAAAAACTTTAGCAACTGTAAACTGTAAAGCCCATATTAATATCCCTATGCATTGTCACAACTTCTATTGATATAAAGAAGACACATTTGAGGATTTTTAGGACCCCTTTAATGTCACTTTAAATGAAATCTAAAAGTGAACATGCAACAGAAATACAAAATATATTTCTTCTGCATAAATACATTTGCTTTAGCTAAAAATGAACAGTAAGGCAAATGGTTAAGTAAAAAACAAGCCAAAAAACCCAACAAAAAAACAAACCATTTAGCCAGAAAATGAAATCGGCAGCATCAACATGGTATGATTTTTAATTTGAGAAGTAGATAAAAATGAAATGGTTATGAAAAATAATATTCCAGTGTTTCCTCAATCTGTGGGCCAGTGCCAGGACAAAGCAACAGGAATTATTATTAACAGTAAACAGTAATAACAACATATTATTATTATCACTACTACTATTATTGTTCCTATTGTTAATATTATCATTCCTTTTTTTTTTTTTTTTCTAAAGACAGAAGTGACAACATATCTAATTAGCCTATCGTTACCATTAACCACTAAGATACATGTAATTACTGCCTTGAAGGCCTGAAGCGTTAGTCAGACTACAAGGGAAAAATAGGGTTCATTATGTTATGACTAACGAGTGGTTCAGCTAATATCTGCCCCCTTAAGTTATTATTATAGTAGACTTAATCATCAATCGCTGTATGTACACCAACTGCAACAACAGTGATTCAGTGCTCCCCAAAATACTGCACTCTTAAAGTATGCAGTAACATCATGGTGCCTAAATGTGTAGCAGGAGTAAAAATAACATTTTTTGCACAGTGCTGTAACTAAATCATTTAAAGTAACTGAAGATCCTTAGGCCACCCTGTGTGTGAGACCATGTACTTCTTATAGCTTTCATGGCAAGGTTTTTCCTTAATAAAATCAATCTCGCCAGCCACTAAAGACATTTTGTCTTATCCGAAAGGACACTCACCAGGACTGTTTCTTTAAGTGGAGTTTCATTTAATTTTCATTTAATCAGGCTAAAATTAGTATGTATCTATATATCTATCTATCTATATATATATATCTCTATCTCTATATCTCTATCTCTATATCTCTATATATATCTCTATATCTATCTATCTATAGCTATGTATATCTATCTATATCTATATCTATGTATATCTATCTCTATCTATCTATCTCTATCTCTATCTATCTATCTAAATCTATGTATATCTCTATCTATATCTATATCTCTATATCTATATCTATGTATATCTATCTCTATCTCTATCTATATCTATCTCTATGTATATCTATCTCTATGTATCTCTCTCTCTCTCTATATATATATATATATATATATAGATAGATAGATAGAGATAGATAGATAGAGATAGATATAAATATCTCTATCTATCTATCTATATAAATATATATATATAGATATAGATAGATAGATAGATAGATAGATAGATAGATAGAGATATTTATCTCTATCTATCTATATATAAAAAAACAACAACAACAACATGATAACCAAAAAAAAAAAGGGGGGGGGGAAACATCATTGCTCTAAATACATTTAGACCATTCGTGCTAACATGCCTAGTCACACCCTAAAGGTCCATCTTGAGCAGGGAAAAACCATCACTTATGGGTCAGACCACATCTATCTTTGAACAAATACATCCTTTTGATCTAAATTACACACCAAATCAGGTTTCACAATGGACAAGAACAACAACAACAACAAAAACTTATATCACCTCAGTGGTAGCTAGTAGATGAGCTTAAAAATCTGTTTAAAGACATTTAAATTTAACTATTTAACTGGGTAAAGCATAAAACTAACTAGTTAATGTTTAACTTATGTTTAACACCGAGAACAGATGTTAAAGCTCGCAGCTGCCTTGATATGAAGATACTTCTGTTCAATACCCAATGTTATTTTACTAGCTTGTGTATTAGCTTTCACTTGTTTGCACTGCTTTAATTTTGTATTATTTATCATTTTGTGATTGCCTGCTTTTGGTTTTACTGCTCGTTATACAAATTTTTAATATCTGAATATGATCTACTTCTTTTATCTTGCCCCTTTACTGAGAGTGAAGGATTTTTAAAAAAGTTTCAGTGAAACAATATTATGGTACATAGAGCAAACAAATCTAACAACAAATACCACCCCGATGAAACAAAAGTGTAAATAAATAAATAAATAATGATGGTACTTGTTACTGTGTCAGAGCACTGTTACTGCTTCTTACCAGAGTCCAGGATGTGATTATTACGTAGGTCCAGGATCTGAATGTTGTAGTTAAACTTGAGCAAATTGCCAAGTTGGGCTGAGTCCTGCAGGCCGTTGAGCTTGTTGTCAGCAAGGTACAACTCCCGGAGGTTCATATTCATCTTCAGAGCTGTAGCTGTATCAGTGAGAAGAAAAACAAAAGAAAAGTGAGGGAAGAAAAGGTGAAGAGGTTAAAGAAAACGGTAAAAGGAATAATAATTTTATGTTTAATCAGATAAAAAGCTTCTCTGAAGGTGAAATAAAGCTCCACTTGCTATTGTACATCCTCTGTCACGCCCTAGTACTTTGGCTGACTTACCCAATAACATGAGTGGTCTGCCAGAGAGGCCAGCGTTCTCCAGATGGAGGACTGCCAGGCTGCCACTGATCCTGAGCGCTCGTGCTACAAAGGGAGCCGAGTGGTCCAGTAGGGGAGTGTTACGGGCATCAAGATACTGCAGAGAGCTCGTCTGAGGGGGAAACACCAACAGAGGTGCAAATTATTGGCTATACAACATAAACATCCCCAAGCCCAAAACAACCCACATTACTGTGATGAAAACAATCACAGCATGCCTCTTGGAATGAAATAAAATCCTAGTGCAAAGGCCAAGCAGGATAAATATGTAAGTGACTGAGTAAATTAGCCAAAACACACAGAAACATGCAAACTTTTAGTGGAACTGCTTTGATTTTAATTGAAGCCAACATAAAGGCAATGAGAAGTAGTGTTGTTATTTACGTAACCCGAGGCAGATCTCAGGGATTCAAGGACATGCACTCGTCGAAGCATTTGTTAATTCGATTCCATTTACTTCATTGAAATGAGTTATGAGTTTTCATTGATAATGTTCAAGCTGTGCAGCATTGCTTCATAAACCAGACGGTCATTGCTCGGAGACAGGGAATGCCTTTTGGTCCAAGCACTGATCAAATGCCAAAGAAGTTTCCCACACATAGTTCTGATTACAGTAAGACCGCTGTACACAGTTACCACATAATCACTGACTGTGATTAAGAATGTGGTGTTTTTCCCTCTAGGATTAAATTAATTAAATTAAATTAATGAAATGTAAAATAACAACAAATCAGTAGGCCACAATAATAATAAAGAGTGCAAAGTAATTTGTTACTCTGCAGACAGTTTGCATACAGAACAGATCCACAGAAGACGCCATTGCCATAGCCCTCCACTCTGTGATGAGCCCCCTGGAGCAGCAGCAACGCTACATCCGAATGCTCTTAGTGGATTACAGCTGAGCTTTTAATACAATCATTCTGGATATTCTCATCACAAAACTGGTCACTCTTGGCCTCCTCCCTCTCACATGTGCCTGGATAAAGTACTTTCTCACTAACTGGCCCCAGACTGTAAGACTCGGCCCTCATCTGTACTCCACTCGCATGCTGGGCACTGGCTCCCACAGGGCTGTGTGCTGAGCCCCCTCCTGTATTGCCTCTGGACCCAGGACTGCAGTTCGACCCACAACAGAAACCTCATCATCAAGTTTGTTGATGACACCACGGCAGTCGGACTCATCTCAAAGGGAGACGAGGCAGCCTACAGAGAGGAAGTCCTGAAGTTGGCAGCGTGGTGTTCAGAGAACAACCTGGCAGTGATCACCAAGAAAACCAAAGAGGTCACTGTCGACTTCAGAAAACAGCACTGACTTAGCTCCCCTATACATCAAAGGTGAGTGTGTGGGGGGCGGTCCACACCTTACGGTTTTCAGAGTGCTCATCTCCACTGACATCTCCTGGACAGACAACATCACAGCGGCTGTCAAGAAGGCAGCAGCTGCACTTCCTGATGGTCCTCAGGAAGTACAAACTGGACTCCAACCTGCTGCTGACCTACGGCTCGTCCATTGAGAGTCTGCTGACATACTGCATCACAGTATGATACGGTAGCTGCACTAAGGTGAATAGAGTGAGGTTTCAGAGTGTAGTCAAGGCAGCACAGAAGATCACAGGCTGCCCTCTCCCCTCCCTGATGGACATTTATTTCTCACGCTTCCTCAGCAGAGCAACAAACATCATCAAGGGCAGTTCCCACCCTGGTTTTGACCTGTTCAACCTGCTTCCCTCAGGGAAGCGCTACAGGTGCATAAGCACAAAGACTATCAAGAATACTTTCTTCCCAAAACTCCTTCAACTCACACATGCACTGACAACACAGTTCCACCACCCAATCCAAGGACTTCCCTCTATACACAGACTACATAACTACCATTACCAATACTTAATTTTTGTGTAATACCCCAGACTCTAAATATATCACACTATTTTTTCCCCCAATTTGTATATTTTATATTTTTGAATACTGCTCATGTATATACAGTGCTGCAGAACCCCCTTTCTTTTCCCACATGTCTGCACTGAGTGGGAGATGCTCAGTATCTTATTGTACATGTGTATAGTGACAATAAAATGCATTCTATTCTATCCTATTAGTGCTGATCACCACAGTACACCGAGCCAACCTAACACAAAAATCTCTGCTTCTTCATAAAAGTGTTTGAATAGTTTGGGAGGTTTTTTGGGGGTTATGAGTCACACTTACGACAAAAAACAAACAAACAAACAAACAAACAACCAGTAACCAGTAACTCCACTCCAGTAACTAGTTTGCTTTGATTAAACAACAGCTGTTCACATCAATGTGTTTTCTCACATGTGCTGCTGTCGTCCTTATATATCAGTGTGTTTAGCCATTAGTGATTTGAATTCTTAATAGTAATAAGTGATGACTGACGTCAAAGGGTGACTTGTGTTTGTAGCAGCACTGACGATGAAAGGTCAGAGATAAGAAACAATACAGAATCTTGGTGTTTTCCCCCTAGACACAAAGCAATGACTAACACAAGTAAGCAACAGTTTGAGCTCCAGCCTGAAGAACTTTCTCACTAAAAACAAAGCCTTTTTGCATTTTTCAATCACTTTTGTATATTGTCTTCAGTGACTTTTCTGAGGACAGATCTTCTTTCTTTCAGTCATTCCATCATCTTCTGTCACAGTTCAACTATTGTTTTACTACTTGTTTTTTTTCATGTGCAAAACAAAAGCACATCCTCTTGATTTTAAGGTTTTCTAAATCAGCACATAACAGAAAACTGGTCCTCGTGGGACTAAAAAAAAACAAAACGCTAAAGAGTTGCTCGCATCATTGTGAAGAAATTCTGGCACACTCTGTTCTATTCAGTTCATTGAGATTTGCAAGGATTTATTCATGTACAGCTCTTTTAAGGACCAGTGACAGCGTTTCATTCAGGGTTCACATTCACCTTGATTCTTTTCTTTTTCAGCATTTCTGTTGTAGACCTGCTGCTGTGCTTGAGATCCTGTTGCATGACGCAATATCAGACACGCTTCAGCTGTCGGACAGATGGCCTCACATTTGACCCCTTGGTACTTTGGTATAAAGACGAGTTGACAAACAACTCGATAACTGCAAGATTCCCAGGTCACGTGGCCGCAAAACAAGCCTCGCTTTGCAGACCCTAACTGATACTTACCCCAATTTATTTTACTAAATACCAAGAATGTCCTTCATTTTTCACACACTGCTTTGACACTATGCTTCATTTAGTGTGTTTACTTTTATAATCTCTCTTTTTTAAATCATCTGTTATTTTAGAATGATGAATGTTTAACTGACTTTTTTTAATTTAGTGACAGTCCTTTTCATTTATTTAACTTTAAATGTGCTTACTAGTTGTTATTGTGCCAGGTTAGCTCCTCCTATTGCAGTTTGCATTACTGAAAGCATGATGACCACTTTTTCCTGAAGGGCAGCTGTATGGGCAGAAACAACCCTCCTGGTCTTTCAAGGGTTAAGAGTTCAACTCTGCTCAACACCATGACCTTTGCACACTGTAGTTGTTGGTGTATGGGAGGATGATCTCTCACCTTTCGCATCATGTGAGCTGCGGCCTGCCATCCTCGTGTGCCAATGTGCTTGTTGAAGGAGATGTTGAGATGTGTGGCCGACTCGTAGTACTCTATCATGTCAAAGAGAGCTGAGGCACCCTGAGGGGGAGGAAGAGAATAGGAGAAACATTAACCAACAGATTAAAATCTAACAACTTAAAGAACTCTCACAGTTGGTTCATAGTGTTACAGGAAGAGATGTTGTAATGCAGCTTGGAGCAGTTGTAGTTGCCAGGGTAACAATCCCTCAAGGCAGGTGAGAAGTGCTGAGGTGTTTCCATAGGGGCCTCAGGTGTATGTAGAGATACTACAGCTCGAAGGACAAGTTCGTATGCTTGTGCAACTGTTTACTGTTGTAAAGCAAAATATTACGATTCAGTAGTATTCAAAATACCTGAGAACTGACTCTTTTTTTCAGATTAGGGCTCCAACGTGTAGTAAAAGAACCACTAAGTCCGAGTCCCATTAAAATGCACCAAAATGATACACTGCGAAATGAGAGCCACTGGACCACTGATTTTGCACTTAAAACCATCTGAGCAGCTTGCAGAGTTCACAATGATTGGATCTGTCAGACAAGGTTCAGTCCACAAATTCTGACAACTTGCAATTCACCTATGCATGGTACAATCAATGTTCCCTCATGTGTCTGAGCGATCACGCAAACTCCCTGAGCGGACCCTTGGACCACTGTGAGCAACAGTAGATGTGTGCACTGTGGTGCTAGATCGATATGCTAGATCGATCGATCGATCGATATATATATCTATATATCTATATCTCTGACTTGTATTATGAGTACGAGTCTGTGGTCTGGGAGAGAGTCCTGTAACTCTGTCTGCAAAATACAGTATATAATGACTGTTGGGCAATTAAATATATAGTTACTTCTTCAAAAAAGTAACTGAGTTATGCAAAGAACAAAGTTTTTTGCAGCTGTTTACCTAAAAATGCAGCCAAGGCGTTTTTTTAAATAAACAGTTAAAACTATTTACAGAACAATCAGCTGTTCTGCATCAAATTTGATGCCACACAAATTATTTGTGCCACTCTAAAACATCATTTCTGTCCACTATGAGATAAAGGAGAACATAAAAAGCCTGATACCTGCAGGCCTGACAACAGGAGATGTATCACTCCTGTAACACCTGTAACATTCAGCAGTCGCCTCATTGTTCTGGCAGACGAAACAAAACTAGTGACTACACTACACACTAACTACACTATATACAGATTGGCGCTAAACGTCGCGAATCTCTCACATCTCAAAACACCGCCGCAACTCCTAAAACTTCCCCCCTTCCTAAACAACTAAATGCCATGTTACCATATAATTTTTTGATTGGTCGACATGGTACATTTTTCCATCAATAGGAAAGGGCGGGGTTTTTTGGTTTTGTCTTTGCTCACAGGCAGAGAGTGTTTTCGAGCGTTTTCCTTATAAAACGCAGTTTTTACCGTTTCTTCCCGCAGTAAATATAAACAACGATAGTATTCAGGAAGAGAACCAAACATTGCATATATTTTATCATAACTCTGGTTTTATGTGGCCGATCAACACAATTTAAAAACTGGTATAAAGTCCACACTTTTTCCGTTAATTCTTCCGTCTGTCCTGCTCACATCTCCAATGGTTGTTCACGTTGTCATTAACGTGGCTTCAATCCACATCAGTCACGCCACTTTGCTCGCTAAAACACCGGTGTCAGCACATAAGGACGCTGTCATAGACTGTCAACGACGTTGATTAGCTGCGTATATACGAATGTGAATCGCATTATTGGCTGGACTGTGGGATAAGGTGGCATCGTTGTAATCCCATACTGGAGCAGCCAGTCACTCACTGACTAACACTGAAAAACAGAATTGTTAAAGTATTAATTTAAAATTTCAATTCAGGTTAGATATTTTTTTTGTGCACTGTGAAATCATCCCTAACAGTGAGACTGTGAATAATGAGCTCGATTTTAACTCCCTGAGCTGTCAGAGTTTGTGTTTGGGGTGAGTACCTGAACTGTGGTTAAACTACTGTTCTTCTACACCCAGCACACTTAAACACTGAGGATTTTGGCACTGACCTCTCATTCTACTTAGCGGATTTGGCTTCCTGCAACTTTGTCCTTTTAAACAACACGAAGTTCATGTAGAAGAGTTGCTGTTTTTTTGTCATCAACAATTTTTATTTTTCACTTTAAACTTCAATAACAGAACTTAAGGATAACTACATAAATAAATAGTTTAAAAAACAAACAAACAAAAACAAAACAACAACAAAACAAAACACAACAACAACAACAAAAAAAAAAACACAAAACAAAGGAAAGTTATCCTATTCTTTCTTCGCACACCAATCCCCACACCACCACTCTGTCATTACTCTTCTGTTCTTCAAGTTACAGAAAGCCAGCTTGTAAAGGACCAAAATACAATCATATTGATGCAATTTGTCTAATAAACCATAAGTCACTTTTTCGTAAGACGCCAACTTAGCCATTGTCTTTAGCCACTCTTCATAGGGAGGGGGGATCTTTTTCCGCCAATGTCTTAGCAGGACCCGTTTGGCCGTAGTAAGAGCCAGAATAATCCATCTTTTTGTATAACTGGAAAAATCTCCATCAGAAAGTTCTGTGAAAGTATAGACAGTTTTGGTGAGATACCAAATCTCCTTTTTAAAACACTGAAATCTCCATTATATTTTCCCACCAATCCCGAAGTGCCGAACAGCTCCATAAGATGTAAAATCGAAGAGTTGCTGTTTTGACACATTGGAGAGGTCTGGTGCACTTTGTGATCACACATGAAACTGTGAAAAAGAAGCTGAAAAGGTTCATGCTTTGAATGGAACTGTGTAAAGGCTCTTTTGGTTGAAAAGTAAAGTACAAAATGCTTGATTAACTTGACGTCCAACAAGCAACATCATCATGTTGTTTCTGAAATATTCCAGAGTACTGCAAAAACCAAAGTGCTGTGTGATTGTAAGACTCCAAATGTGCATGGTAAGAATCAGAGGCAGGACTAACATTAAATATCAGGTGATCAAGGATGACATAAGTGCACTCATGATCAGTGTTTTAATCTGGCTTTAATAATGATGTCAGAGGGGCAACTCAGTATATCAGTAATTCCTGACAAACTACATAAAGATGATGGCACTGTAGTGAGGATGGATGTCTGGTTCTTTTGCTTTTTCTATTTTCCAAATATAACTCATAGCTGAGCATATCAGCTTGCTGCTGCAACACTAGACTCATGACTGGATTCTGTGTTTCTCATCTGTTTCAACGGAAAAAATAAATAAATAAATAAACATAAAATAATATCACAATAAATAAATAAACTGACCCCACAACTGATCAACCAACTGCAGGAGGTGATCCAGATTAAATGTGAGATTATCCTTTTCTGATGCTGATAAAAACTAACAAAGTCAGACAGGCTATGCTAGTGCATAGTATCTCCTAACCTTTCCACTTTGCATTCGTTTATACTGGAAGACATTACCGAGTATACAGCAATGTGTGTTTATCTACAGGGTGTAGGAAGATGAGTCATTCAGTCCAATAAAAGCCATCCTGTAACTCTGCTTCCCGTGCTTGCGCCTTCACAGGCTTCTTAAAACATCTCTTTCTAACCATTTTTCTCCTTTCATCTTCCCATTTCATTCCCAACAAGACGCCACTGCTGCACAGTCGAGTCAAGCACGAGCCAAATCAAGCCATCTACTGTATACCTCCCACACCCACTCAAAAATGAACCCATCCTCTTCCCGAGTCGATTTATTTTCTATGCCAGCTTCCTCTAATCCCAGCTCATCCGGCAACACTACTTCAGTATTTTCTCCTTTCAGAGCTTCATTTCATCTCAGCCCAAGGCGAGACACTTGCCTGACACTGAAAAACTGCTCTCTGGTGACTCAGTCACTGACTCATTCTGCCACTTTATTCACATTTCTGGGGTAATGTTGCATGTTGGGTGAAATTTAAAAAAAAGAAACAAACAACAACAACAACAACAACAAAACATCACTCTACACTAGGGGTGGGGGAAAAAAATCGATACTGTGTAGTATTGTGATACTTTGTTTGCTAATAATGTATCGATACAGGGACAGCAGAAATCGATATTTTGTTACAAAAAAGGTTTTTGTGCTCTGACTTCAGAGCATGTTGATCCTTTTTCTGAGCAAGAATCCTGACATTCCTTCACTGTCCAAATGTGTTTAACTTTTTTATGGCAGCAATAAACATGACAGTTTACTTATTTTAATTTAAGACATGTTTTATTTTAATTAAGTTTAAAACTTTTTTATTTAATGTAAAATTATATTTTGTTTTAATTTACTTTCAAATTCTTCAGTTGCTGAAGGGGCTGCATAGTTTTCATAAACTGCATAGTTCAGAATAGCTATAATTGTACCAGATGGTTGATTCAGTTAAGTTGGACTAGACTGTAATACAAACCGTTCAGTTTGTCAACAATCAAACTGAAATGAGAGAAAGACTGAGTGTGAGACTTTGATATTAGATAAAATGAATATTGATAAAGTTTACCTTTATGTACAGAATCTGAATATCGCAAAATATTTTAAAAAATTGCAATAATATCGTATCGTGCGTTAAGTATTGTGATAATATCATATCGTGGGATGTATGGTGATTCCCACCTCTACTCTACACTGTTACTTAATTATATATATTTTTTAGATTGTATGGTTTTTTGGACTGAAATAAAATGACACATAATGTTTCTCCAATTTGATTAGTAGAAGAACTTGTGAGATGGAATGCGGTGATACAATTTTTGTGGTATCGATGCTCCGGAGCTGATAATGCACTCTTTAAGCCCTACACAAAACATCTGCCAATATTTGCGCAGAAGCCCTTCAGCACTGGTAGAAAAATGTTATCTATTTGGTTGTCTGGATATGTTTATCTAGTGCATGAAAACTGATCCATGGCTCACTGCATTTACACCTGGTATTAAAATGTGTTTTTTCCATCTGGACAGTGCGAACATTGTGACTGGATCACAATAGGCAAATTAGTTAGAGCTGGCAGACTTGTTACTGGTTAACTGAAGCAGGTCTGTAAATGGATGTATCAACTTTTGTTAGGTTTGAAACTGTGACGCAAGACCAACTGGTGGGAGCAGTGCCATTACAGGTAGGGCGTGGATGACCAGGGGAAACTATGAAGTGAAACTAATTTGAATGAATGGGATTTTTGTTGGGGAAGTAAACAATTTGCTGGTGCTTTTATGGTGACCTCTATTTATCTAAAATAACTTTTTTATTATCTGTGGTCTATAAATATTCTGGCATGTATGGTTTTTTTACTCTGACGAGGTTCTTTTACAAACACCAGGAAAGAACCACTGTTCTGTGATTTTTTTATTTTTCCCTTAAGTATCAATGGTGTTTACATCTGCTGAGATCACTACTCATCTGTCCTTCACATGCATAGTCTCTAAATCAGGGGTCTCACCCCTACTTGCAGCCTGTATAGAATTATCATTAGAATTCAACTTTAATGTCATTGCACATGTCGTAAGTACAAGGCAACGAAATGCAGTTTGTATCCATCCAGAAGTGCTTTAGCAATAATATTAATATTATTATATTAATATTGTTATGGCCCTGGCCATAATCTGTTTTGGTGGCTGTTTTCTTTGTCTGTGTCTTTAAGTCTTTGCAGGTCCCTGAGTGGATGAGCTGACGGCTGCTGATTGGTCCCCTGGTCATGTGGTCTCATTCAAAATCCCTCACCAGCAGTTGTCCCGGGGCAGCCACTGACAGCAGCAGCAGACCTGACCCTGGCCTCCAAACTCTGTGACATTTGTGCCTGTGACTTTTGCGACTTTCTCAGTTCTGTATATAGTGTGTACATTAGTTTTCATTGTAAATAGCACTGGAACAGAAGGGGTGAGCTGCCTTATTGTTTTCCCTTGCACTGTTTTCTCCTGTTTATCTCAGTTAGGGAGTTAGGTGTAGCGCTTGTCTTTTGTTTGATTTCACCTAGGGTTTTAGATAGCACCTCCTCCTGACTTAGCTTGTTTTGTTTGTTATTTTGGCCTTTGTTCACCCCGGAGCTTACTTTTGCAGTGTAGAAAAATAAACCACCATTCACTAAGAAATTGGTTTTCCCTCTGTGTATGGTTTTGGGGACCAGGGCGGGGCAATCTTTTCAAACTTATGTTGCGTTGTACCCCTAGACTGGGGCGTAACAATATTATATTAATTGTATACTGATTGAAGAAATATAATGCAATTTGGTCCTCAAAATTACTTTTTTTTTTTTGTTGTTGTTGAGTGCAATGTTAAAATAAGTTCTTTAAAACCAAAAAAAACTATTTAATATGAAGGCAATATGAGCAGAGTACAAATATGTTGAGCTATTGGCTGTGTTAGTTCAGTGAGAGAGTTAAAGAAAACATTTTTCACTAGAAGTCAAAAACTAATGGGTACACTTATGTCTGCATTTTTATTTTGTGCACAAAACTATAGCAGAAGTCCTGCCACGTGTCTGGCCAGAACGAGAGTACCGACTTGTTTATTTGGTAGTTCAATGAAAGGCTTCAGTTAGTTAAGAGTGAGAAAAAAATGCATTCACATTTGCAGTTTGGTTTTCATATACAATATTTGAAATAAAAAACAAACAAACAAAACACTACATTTTAGGAAAAACTGGTAGGTTTTTTTCTTGTTTGTTTGTTTGTACTACTTGAACACTGAAGTCGCCCTCCAATCAGATGACAGTGCCTGCAGGGGCTCACAGCTCATTTAGGTTTGAGACCCCTGCTCTAAATAATAACATAAAACACTGATGCATATTTTAATATTTAAAGACATCGACTTACTTTAAGGTCACTGAAGAAAATATTTCGGCATTATTAACTAACCATGATTAAATAAAGTGAAAGCTGCCCAGAACCATCAGGTTTCCAAGACCTCAAGGACTGCAAGTTAACTAACAGACTCTGCAAGCGTGCTGTTGACAGCAGGTGACAGGGAGCTAAATTAATTCTGCACTTAAAGAGTGAAAGTACTGACACAGTTTTGACAGACAGGAATTACGTAATGAGCAGTAATTAAACTTTCTGATCCAAAGCAAACTTCTTCCTGTATGACTCTGGCAACAGAGTATGTGTGTTTTGGAGGGTGTGTGACAGGAAGTGTCCATGTGTTCCACACTACGACACTGTCCATCTGTGCATGTCTGCAGCCCAAACATTTTAATGATGTTTACACAAGTAGACATCTGGGGTAATCAGAAAACTCGTGACCACATACTTCATGTCCTGCTAGTCCTGTAATCGTGGAAAAGCTAATGAGAGTGTAACTGAAAGCATGAATCAAACATGAAAGAAGAAGAGAAAAGGGGGAGAAGCAGATATTTAAAGCATCTTACATCTTCATCCAGGTTGGTTTGCTCCAGGTCCACCAATTTAAACTGGACCCTCTTCAAAATCTCTTCCAGAGACTCGCATGCCTTGTAGTCCAGCTTTTCACCTAAAATATATCCACATACACTTGGTCAATTAACCATTCAGCCATGCAGTGTTAGATGCTGTTTATAAATTAAAGTTAGAAAAACTGCAATTACTGTTTTCCACATGTTACGCTGTTAATTGTACTGTATCGTTTGTGACGGTTGTAGTGGGGGTTTTGTTTTTTTGGTCTTGGTACTTACCTTTTAAATCTAAGCACTCATTTCGTTGTGTCAGGTCTTTCAGTTCCTACAGAAACAAAAAACAAGTAGTGTCAGGAAGGGTTTCCCCAATGAAGCAATCTTTTCACATGTTCAAGCCTTCACGTGATTCAGCAGGCAGTTCACGAAATGGTAGACAACACATAAATCAAGACAAACAATTGCTGCTAAAAAAAAAAGCATCTTCAGCATACATTAGCTCCAGGCTCCCTTAGAGTATTTATCTTCTGGTTTTGTTTTAGGATGCACTGAAAGGGAATGCTGAGTCACCCCCAATGATGACAACTTTGGCTGTATGGGATAGTGTGTTACAGAAAGTGCTGAATACAAAGTCTTGCGACATGGATGGGAACTGAGTCCCAAAGTAAAAACCTAAAGGCATGTAAAAGTGAAACTAAACTCTAAACCCAAATGATTCATTTGGAAACTACAAATCACTGAGAAACTGACACATACACCCACAAAATGTAGAAACAAGCAATATTTCCTGCATCAGTGCCAGTTAACGGCCTGTTTGAGGGCACAAAACGATCGTGAGTTTGTCTGTGTGAGTTGGTAGAAACGTTTGTATTCACAGTTAAACGGGCCACAGCATCAAATGATCTTTTAAAACCAAACATGCTAGTGGCTTAAAGGTGAAAACTTTTATCTCTTGCGCCAGTAGAAGACCTAACCACCCACAGAAACATTAAAAACATACAGAGTGCTGCCCTCAACACTATGTACAGGCAAATCCCCCCCTCTCCGGTTGACTGCCCAACCAATTCAGCATGAACTTCATAACCCCGGCCCTCCTGTCTCACTGTCATTACTAATGTGTATTGCTGAAGGTGATCACACAGGTTTATTTGTATTGGGAATTCATTGCCTAACATATAAATTATGAGTTCCCTAACACACACACAAATATCACATGACAATTGCTCCAAATATTGCACTATTAAGCAAGCAGCAGGAAATGCAGTGAACTTAAATAATCCCGGAGAGCTGAGAGTCACTGAGCTGTGACATAAAAGTAAATGTATCGATAAATGTCACATTATCATTAGTTTTAATATCTTTTAGCACCCATAAGATGTTGACTATATAAACACAGCCAGGCAAACATTTCTGGCAGTTTAACAGCAAGCACATTTTCACTAACAATTAACATTAGAACCTGTCAGTGAGAGTGATTTCAGCAGTGCAAATTCCTTTCAGGCAGAATTGCCAGAACCAAAAATAGAGCATGACGCAGAGTGTGCCTCTGCACGAGTGGTTGTATGGGTGTGCATCTTTGTGTCGTGGGAAGACTATATCACGCCATGTTTCAGTTTAACATCTTGTTCGTTAAATGCTTTTACTCTTGCTTTACAGTCCTCACAAGTCATCTATTCCGTAGTTCACACAGTCATCTAGTATAAGGATTTTCTGCCCAATATCAAGACAGATACATAGCATCCAAGTACTCCGACCGAGGTGATGTATGACAAAATCCTCCACTTTTTTCCTATTAAATATGACTGTTACAAGGTCCTTGTTTTACCAATTAAAGTAAGGAGAAACAATTAAACTGAACATTTAGCATGTAGTCTAACAGTGAAGAATTGATTTTAATGACTAATCTTTCCACACAATTTCTCTTCACTGAGGTTAAATGTATATTTAAAGATATACTAACATTTTATTCGTTTATGCAAGGTGTCCATTATTTGCACCTTGCAACTATTTTAATTATCCACAGAGAGTAGTCCATAAACGTATTAAATTATAAAAGAAATTACCCATATATGCCCCATCATGTGATATTTTCAGAGTTTATATCACTCCAGTTTACAGTTATATGGTCAGAAAGATGACGTGATACCAAAGTGGCCGGATCTATTCCCTGATTTGGGATAAAGCTGCTTCCACAGCACATGCAGGTGCAGAACATTTTGCAGAAAATTTCCTGGAGTTCTTGTGGATTTTGAGATCCTCATTTCAGACACCTATGCATACATAAGAAGCAAGCGTGCATGTTGGCTACATGTAAGACACTGTGCTCTTCAAGGAACTGCAGCAGCAGAAATGTGACACAAGGCTACCAAGTATCCAGGTTTTAACACTGTGGTCAGAGTTAATGCAGTAACAGGCATTCAGCACATAGCTGCTTAATGGTGAAACCCCCCAAAAAAAGAAACCCCTCAAAACTACACAAACAACTAGCCAGAAACGTTTGTATTCACAGTTAAACGGGCCCCAGCATCAAATGATCTTTTAAAACCAAACATGCTAGTGACTTAAAGGTGAAAACTTTTATCTCTTGCGCCAGTAGAAGACCTAACCACCCACAGAAACATTAAAAACATACAGGGTGCTGCCCTCAACACTATGTACAGGCAAATCCCCCCCTCTCCGGTTGACTGCCCAACCAATTCAGCATGAACTTCATAACCCCGGCCCTCCTGTCTCACTGTCATTGCTAATGTGTATTGCTGAAGGTGATCACACAGGTTTATTTGTATTGGGAATTCATTGCCTAACATATAAATTATGAGTTCCCTAACACACACACAAATATCACATGACAATTGCTCAAAATATTGCACTATTAAGCAAGCAGCAGGAAATGCAGTGAACTTAAATAATCCCAGAGAGCTGAGAGTCACTGAGCTGTGACATAAAAGTAAATGTATTGATACCAAAAAAACAGAAACCCCTCAAAACTACACAAACAACTAGCCAGAAAAGTGCCACGTGTACTTAAACTTAATAAAGAAAGTTTTAAGAGTGAATGAGGAAAAACGGTAAACGGCTATTCATCTCTTGCTAACCCCCTCCTCTTACTGGCCAAACATCTGGTATGTTTATGGGCGGCTAAGGGTGACTAAGCAGAAATGAGAAGGGTAGAAGTGGACTAACAGCAGTGGAGAAGTAAAGTGAGAGGGCAGACATGAGCAATCAAAATACGAGTGAGGGAAGGAGGGAGATGAGGCACTTCTGTGATGACGAGACATCCCCGTACTGTCAACCAGTCAGCCAGTGGAAACGTACCCAGACTAAAAGACTAAGTGGAGCTCACAGAGGCAGCTTAGCACATTGACGTGCATTTCCACAAGTAACTGTAATGTTAGCCTGGCCTCTTTCAGCTGACCAGACATGTGATGAGCCCCTTGAATCACAAATGTGTTTCCATCTTGAGACCAACTTTCCTTCAACTTCATCGCTCTCACAAACCAGCAGGTACAAATGTGCAAATAGTTGAGAGGCCCACTGAAGGGTTTACAGTTTATGTTCTACAGTAACTGAACAAACAGAAGTAAGTGCTAATTCACCGCTGCTGCCAACTCCCATCTCCTGTTAGCCTGATAATAAGGAAGTTGGCTTGGTGATGAGATGCTCACATGGTGAGAGACAGGTACTCACATGTTAATAATATAAACACAGTTCTAAAGTATTACAATTATCAGACCCACAATTACATTTCCACTGATGACTGGGGCATTTATCTAAACAGAAGAAAGTCAATATAAGAGACGGGCCATTACTTGTACAAACAATTATCCCTTCTGACGCATTTGCATGAGACATACTGAACTGTCACTTATTGGTAGAAAACATTTTAGAACAGTAGTATAAGTTTTCCTCCTGCAATAGAAAATTAAATGCACAGCTTTCTCTCTTGATGCAGGACAATTCAACCTCACCTCATTAGTCATTACATTACACCAAAATAATATACTTAAAGTGTAAAGATCCTTAAGTATAACAAATATGTGTCCATTATTCAATATCAGGTTTCCAGCATAATCATCATTAATACTGATTTACCAACGTAAAGTTATGCGTTTCTTCTTAACAAAGAGGTTTTTTAAAAAAAAGTATTTTCTTTTTGATTTTCTCTGCATGCGTGTGTACTAACTCACATACAAAGGCACAAGGTTGGCAAACTATAAAAACTAACAGCCTCGAGGCTTCCCCACTGGATCTGAAGAACTGCTTATATTAGAGGGATTATGAGACACATGACTGAGCAGGCTAACCCACAGGAGAAGGCCTAAAAACACCCGCGTGCCTGACGGGAGTAACAACCACTCTTACGGAAAAAAAACCCTGTATCTACAGGATACCATCGCGGCGCTTGTCCAGAGTCATGCAATGAAGGATCACACCATGCCCTCAAACCACATTAACAGGCCTTTGAAGTGTTTTCACGACAAAAACAAAAACCTTCAGGATGTAATTTTTGGAAGAAAATTTTGTTTGACCTCACAAAAGGATTTTTGGGTGCCGTCCAAATGTTTAACTGTTGGATGTTTGTCCACCTCTTGGTTGTTGAGTGGAGCCCAGAGCTTCCATAATTTGAACAGTTTCAGTTGTTGTATAGTATACATGTCCTGTATCCTTCTTATTTAACAATCATTTGGCTAATGGTTTCACAGTGTTTCTCAAAGAATTAGTTCCAAGGGAAACCTGAGCTGGGATTGCATCCAGTGTTGCCAACTCCTCAGTAAGGAAAATCGCTATTGGTTGTCCTAAAAGTCGCTAGAAGTCGCTAAATGACGTCATCACCTAATTTGCATAATTGATCATGCTAATGTAATTCTAATCTATGTTGTTGGAGAGAGAAATAACATCGTGGACGAGACATAAAGTGAGTAAAAAACATCCTAAATGCATTTAGAGTTTATTTAGAACTACAAATTAAATTTATTTTAGCAATTATTGTTTTTGTAATGTCACAATTCCAACCCTGCTCCTTTACCCGGGCTTGGACCTGCAAAAGTGACCCGAAATAAACACTCTGGTGGAGTTACTTTGTGTGTGTGTGTTTATAAGTAGTTTTAAACCTTGTGATCCACAAAACAGCAAAAGAGTAAAAGAGTAAAAGAAGAACTGACTGCGTTACAGCACCCGCTGCTTGTTGAGAGTAAAAGCGATACGCGCTTTCACGTCTTTTTTTAGCGACTTTTTTTTAGAAAAAAGTCACTACGGGGTCTGAAAACTCGCTAAATATAGCGACAAAGTCGCTAAGTTGGCAACACTGATTGCATCAGCAACTGACCTTTCAAAATAAGAGTACTGGGATTGTTCATTATATCTGGATGGTTTGGTTCTCTTTCATAAACAATGAAATAAAAGAAAAATCAACACTGCAGCTTGACAAGGCAAAACGCATAAAAAGAATTAATATTGTATACCAAGGCGATAGCTAAAAATAATAGTGATTAAAAGTTTCATAAATCTGTGAATAAAAATATCATACATTAAACTAAAGTTCTCGACATCTAAGCTTTAAATAAGACAAAATACCTGAGCAGCTTGAATTAAAGATGATATGAAAAACAAGGATAACAGAAGTAAGAAAAAAATGTATACAAACCCCCCAAAATTAACATTATCGGTATTAAAAATAAACAAACAATAAAAACAACAATTCTGATTGAATCTATGCTTTGTTGTACATGACACCAACAGGATTTTGTATATTTGGGTGGGTTTCTTTTAGGTGGCAACAACTTTTTTTTCTCCACATATTTATGCAGAGACCTTTCATGGTTAGCACTAACATTGAACCATTGCTCATAAAGCAATTACCATCTAAAAGCAGCAATATCTACAGTAACAGTGAGAAGGAGGATTGGCCACATTAAACTGAACTTAAAAAGGACGGAGAAAGCAGCGGTTCTGTGGTTGCAATGGTTTTGTTGCGTGCCAAGACATTTAGGACCAAGGTCCACAGGAGGCCAATATGGTTGTTATTAACAAAAATAAATAAATAAATATAACAAAATAAAACATTCATTATGTTATTATGTGCAGTTGAAAACCGGAAGAATTATTAAGTGTTTTCCTCCTCTAGGTAAATTAACATTTGTGGGAAGCTCATCCTGTTTTTTGCCCAGAACACAACTACTATATGGATCAAAACAATGAGCCAAGACAATTTGTTGCTGCTTAAAATGAGACACCAGTTCATACCCACGGTGTTTGTATTTAACTTTTCAGTTAAAAATATTGCTCTTGTTTCTTCATGCTAAACTGGATTTTTAGCTAGTAATATTAAGTATTAAAACCACCTCTATGAAAAATGCATAGATACACAGCTAAATAAGTCGAGAGCTTGAAAGTTATTAATGTTGCACAGACAGTAGACCGCAGCTGATACACTGCAACTATATCTGTATGTAGAGACACCATAGTAAACAAAGGACCTGCGTCACACACAGGTTAGTCACATTGCCGTTATCCCTATGGGCATAGGCTCAGTCGGTTACAACACTCTCAGTCGATCTACTGAAATCGACTGAGACTGAAATGGGGATGTTCAAATGGTGGCCCTAAAAGTCTCAAGGTGGACAGGGCTTTGTAATTTATCACCATTCCTGTGGCATTATTTTTTATAACTTTGTCACTAAAAAATAACTTTTTTTCCCCAACAACAGACAAAAATCCAAAGCTTGTGCAATACAGTCTTTAAAACAAAACAAACAAACAAACAAAAAAAAAGACTTTATCACTAGTGGGCTGGCAACATCACTGACTTAATCTGTCAGTTGTGTGTCAACTGTGTGTTTGTATTATGTTGAGCCTTACCTGTATCTGTTTCAGCACTTTGGGTATAGGTTTACAGTTGAGTTTTTGACACGCTTGTTTATAGGATGAGAGGATCTCCTCCACCGTCACATTCTGAGCTGCAAAACAGAATGCAGTCAAAAAGGTTAGGGTCGCTTTTATTGGTATGTTTCTTCATACATAGTTCTTGGAAATGAAATGAATCAAAAACTCACTGCACTGAATGTGACTCATGTTTGTGGGGCAAAAAAAAAAAAAAAGATTCTCCAGACATAGTGTCAGCATTTATATTATAAGGCTTAAAAAACGTCCAACATTGATTTTGAATTTCATGCACACAGCTTTCTGGGCAAAAATGCCATTTTGACGTCATAGGAGATTGGCCAGACTGCTTTGCTGAGTTGAGAGGAATGTCACAGTGACTCAAATAACAACTTCTTACAAGCACAGTATGCAGAAAAGTATCTCTGAATGCACAACATATCAAAGCAAAACTGCGCTACAGCTGCAGAAGACCTCACTGGCGACCTAGTCAAGATTCTGCTTTGTATTAATTAACAATTCAGGCTGCTGCTGGTGGCAGTAGCAAAGGAACATTGTTTCAATTCAACAGTCTGAGTTTTGTTGCTGACCATGTCATTCATTTCTAATCATAGCGTACCCATCTTCTAATATTTGCTTTCACCAGGATAATGCACCGTGTTACAAAGTTCAAACCATCTCAAACTCTTGTCTTGAAAATGGCAATGTTGTGCTCAAATGACCTCTGCAGACCCCATTTCTCAGTCCGATAGAGCACCTTTGAAATGTGGTTGAATGGGAGATTCACATCATGGATGTGCAGATGACAAATTTGCAGCAAGTGTAACGCTTTCATGTCAATCTGGAACAAAATCTTTGTGGAATGTTTTTAGCCTCCTTTTGATCTATGCCACAAGAATTAACCCAGTACTAGCAAGCTGTAACTACTGGTCAGTAAGTGCAAAGCACTAACAAATGGCTGAATCTGCTTTGATCCATCAGAACAACTCAGGACTTTCCATGACTCAAAAAAATGAACATAATAAAGTCTAAAACACAGAGATAGAAAATATTCTTTTTTCATGTGAGCTGTTAGTGTTTCTGCCTTAGGGAGCACTCTCTTGACAGAGAGAATCAGAGATTGCAACCCCTTTAAGTACTCCACTACTTAAGTCAGCAAAAAGGAGGTATTGTTCTTGGTCTGCGTGTGGGTCAGCCACCGTTGCCATCCCAGACGGTTGTGGGGGCTAACTCCAGTCAGATGACTGGGCAGCATTCAAACCTGCTGTTCTGCCTGAGAGACTCAGCAGAGAAATGAAGTGAAGCACTTATGCAAACAAAAAAAAAAAAAGAAAGACAGAAGATTACAGAAAATTACTAATAGAACGTGAGATGAAAAACAGAGTGTATAGAAGGAGGTTTGAAAGATCACAGGAGTAAATTACATTGGCAGAAAAACAATGACATCCATTCTATTTCCAACCAGTGTATCTACCCTGCAGAAAGCAAAGCTGTAACACACTGGCTCTTCTGTCTGTCTCTGTGTGTGTTATTGACTTTTGCTGCCGTCAGCATTTTGATTTGTTTTGGCAAGGTGAGAACTTGTCCACTTCACTGTTGGCTCCATTTCTAATCTCCTTCATCTCACACAATGTCCCCCATCACTTTAACTTACACCCTCTCAAATGTATTAATCACACCTGACGGAAAGGCTTCGAGCACCAGGAGTATTTAACAATAGAAACCTATTAGCTACAGTCCCACACACCAACACAAATCCCTAGCCTAATGAGGACACACACGTGATCTTTCTCTTCACATTTAGCTAAAACACAAAGCAAAGATGAAATCCAGCACAAAGAGACTTCAGCCATCGCCACAGTGATTTGACTTTAGAAACATGAAGAGGTAGAAACGAACTGCTCATCACTCTCTTTGTTACCTGTTAAAGATCAGAGTCTGGATGCTGCGCTGGGGTTAGCATTCATTCAGCTTTAACATCACTCTGGGTTCTTGGCTAGCTTAGTGTTAACATGCTGTCTATGTAGGTGTAAGTATAAACTGGTTGTTTCTGTCCTCAATATAGTTTTCACTTTATCACGGTGCCCTTTTGTGCAAAAAAATAAATAAAACTAATGTCCATATCGACAATGTGGGCTGTGCCACTATTTACCTTCTCCAACACATACATGACAATCAGCTGATTTCTGTAAGTGGAACCGATAAACAGGATTGATAGGCAAGCAGACTAACAATTCCAAGGAATTGAACTACTGGGAACTGTGAAAGGCCAGTGACAGGTGACGGGAGATTTGTGTAATTTTAATGCAGAATTACGTGCACAACATTTCCAATAGGACACATTACCGTACTTCCTGAACTATAAGCCGCTACTTTTTTCCTAGGTTTTGAGCCATGAGGCTTATACAAAGGTGCGGCTATTCTGTGGATTTTTCTTCCACCACTAGGGGGACTCTAACCAGAATTAGAATAAAAAACAAGATAGATGAAAAATCAATGCAAAGAAGAATACGCTACTTTTTCTTTAGCAGATAGAACACGCACAACAAATTACCAACTGGTAATTATTTTCAAATCCTCGCCCCTTCATCATGGAAACCACACGAAGAAGTTCGTATGATGCAAGTTAGAGAGCCAACTTCACCGGAGGATGACAGTGACACGGAGAGCGAGACTGATGGAGACAGATGTGATGAAGCGCTTCTGAGCCTGTTCAACTCCGACACTGAAGAAGACGACTTCATGGGTTTCAGCGAAGATGATTAAAGTGACTTGTGGTTTCAAATACAGGAAAAATGGAGGTAAATAAATAGCGGTTATTTTCTCTTGGTTCTGTGCCGTTTTAATTAGCAAAGTTGCTGCCGTGTTAAAAGGCATTGTTCGGAAAGAATCTGTTCAGGTACATACATGTACATTTATAGTACAAGATTGTTCTGTACATGCAGTAAATATCTAATTTTTCATCATAGATATCTGCGGCTTATAGCTGGGTGCGGCTTGTATATCTTTTTTTTTTTTTTAATTTTTTAAAAATAGAGCGGTTGCGGCTTATATACAGGTGCGCTCTATTGTCCAGAAAGTACGGTAATCAGTTTGTTTGTCACCCAAGAGCTATTATAATTTTCAGACTGCTTAGTATTTTAAAATTAGTTTTTAGATAATATTATTTTACACATCTCATTATAATAATATTTCACTGGGTATATGAATTGTCTTTTCAGCAGTACTTCAGCATCCATTCTATATACTCTTAGCACCTGCAACATGAATGCAAAAGCAGACATACAATCCAATCCAAATGACAGAAGTTGATTTGTCAGTGCGTTATTATTTTTAGTAATTCCTAAGTAAATCAAATGGCGTAATTATAAATAATCTGCGTCAAAGATGCAATGAAAGTAGTGTAAGTAGTTAAATGATTCTTGGTCCACAAAAGCACAAATCTGCTCAAGTACTCTGTGTCAGACAATAAAAAAAACAAAAAAAAAAACATAAATCACATAAATTTTGTTAACATTATTTTGTTTCATCTGCCACTGGCAAACGGTTGAACGGTTAACCATAAAGGTCAAAAACTAGCAATTTCTTTGACTGTGTAGTCTCTTCAGTCACGTTAAAAGAATAAAAAAGAAAAAAGAAGTAAACAACAAAAAGCTGAACTGCCAGTGTTCACCAGCATTATCACAAGTCAATGTAGCTATGGATGCGCATGATTTGCCGACTAAACAATTGAAGCTTATTAAGTTATCCCCACTGGTTACAATAAACATTATTTTACTCCGACTTACAACAGCTGTTAACTCTGGAGTTATGTGGGAACCTTCATTAGCTTTGGTTCCAGCCTGGACAGCTCATGAAGAACTGCAGCCCCAACAGACAACAGCCCCTTCTCTGCTCTCAGGGGTCCAACAAATATGAATCACTGTTGAAGCAGCAAGGAAAAGAGCCCTCATCTGGCTTCAGAAGTGCAAGTTTGTTGACAAGTTGGCCATCTTAAATGTCAGCGTTTAAGATGGGGGTGGGAGCTTCAGTCCTGCTGAAGTCATGTGCCCTCAAAAAAAGAATTAATTCTAATTACTGCTGTAAAATATAGCCACCAACCACACTCTCCACTAGACTGCTGTTAAAAACTGACTAGAGCCCATGACTGGATGAGGATGCCCTTTCATTACAGTCCTGTCTTCACTTAAGTCATAATCAGTGTTGGGAAGGTTACTTTTAAAATGTATTCCATTACAGAATACAGAATACATGCCCCAAAATGTATTCTGTAACGTATTCCGTTACGTTACTCAATGAGAGTAACGTATTCTGAATACTTTGGATTACTTAATATATTATCATGCTGTTTACAACTACATGAATGTACTATTGCTGTGATTTATTACTGTTACTGAAGGTCCGCGGCTCCGAACTGTAGTAAAGGGACCTCTGGCTAATACGGTGGGTTCTGTGTTGGGCTCGTAGCCGAAAACTAGCTTTACTTTGTTGTCTGGGTCAACTTTGCTAGCGAGAGACAGAGAGAGGCATTGAAAGGCTGCTCCAACAGAACTTATTGTTTCAGAGGAAAACACGAACACGGTGTACAGTCAAGTCTTAATAGCTTACTTACAACTGGGCTCGTCAGGCTCTCTTCTTGGCTGCAGTGGTTATTATTATATTTACATGCTTCCAGCTCCCGTTTCTGCTCGATGACAGCTCGTACTTTTCCTTTTTCTCCCTCCCTCGCTCACAGACACATAACGTGTATGGCAGTCCATTCTCCCTGCAGCACGGACTACACTGCCCATGATGCTACATTCTTTAGAGCTATGCTTGTAGCATTCTGCCTATTAGCTTAGCACAACAACAACAAAAAGGCCTCTCTCACCCAGGAAACACGCAGAGAGAGAGCGTCACCCTGTAACCATGGCAACCGTAACGCTGCCGCCTGGAACAACAGAACGTAGCTGTCAAACAAAACCCAAACAGTCCTGACCCGCCACAATATGAAACAGGGAAGTACCGCCGTGTAATCCATTTATTTCAACAAAGTAACTGTATTCTAAATACCACCTTTTTAAACGGTAACTGTAACGGAATACAGTTACTCATATTTTGTATTTTAAATACGTAACGGCGGTACATGTATTCCGTTACTCCCCAACACTGGTCATAATAGTACTCCATCTAAATTTTGATACTTCTGTAAAGCTGTATCTGGATATTCGACGACTCTATTTTTCATCTCATTCAACATTTTTAACTTAAATTTAGCAATGATTTCATTTCAGCTCAAAACATTCAGTTATCAGCATTCACACATTTTCTAGTTTACATTTGTGCTTCACCTACAGAAAGTATCTGGATCTGAATTTGTTAAGTCCTCTTGGATGTCACTTCCACCACTGTGTAAGAAAGCAGTCTTGTAAATTTCTACAGTACATTATGTGCGCTCCAATGAACACCGTGTCCTTGGAAAAGAGTTATTGTGCAGAGTCGCAGTGGAGCAAGTGTGTGTAAACATTTCCTGAGGGAAGGTGGGGTCTGAGGGTAGAGAGGGTCTCATGCTTACTACATAGTATTTTCACACATTCATTAGAGACAGAGAAGGGATGAGAGAGATTGAGATATTTTAGCACTAGTGTACAAAATAAAAAAGAAAGTTGTGCAAGGAGATTTACAAGCAAACAGACAAGAAAAGTACACAAAAACTTAAAAGGAAATACATAAGCAATAACACAAAGAGACAAATGCAGAAGAGACATCAGGAGCTACAGCTGTTGCCTGTGTTTCTGCATGCCTTGGTCTTTATTTTATAGCACTCCCTCCAGTGCTGCTGGTACACGCATGGAGGGAGTGGTGATGAGGAGGTGCACAGGAATAAGAAGTAGGGAGGGGAAAGGACTGCTCCAAACAACATCGTCAGAAACCAAATTAAAAGTTACTGGTATGCAGAAGTTAATGGTGGGCAAAGAACAAAACACACACACGAGAGGAAAAGCACACAAACAATAAGAGAAATGCTCTCCGTGCCTAGAAACACAGCAAAAACAAAAATGCATACAAATAAGGAAAAACATTTGAAAACAAGTGCTCCCAGATACTGTGTGGGAGCAATGGACTTCATTAGATAAGCAAGAACATTACAGATAGACAAGCACAAACTTGTTTTGACCCTTAAAAAACACATTTTGTTAAATGTGAATACTGTATCAAGTATGCACAGTTGTGTGTTGATTTCCCAGTTCAACGCCCGACTGGCTGGACCTGCTGCATGTCATTGCTCTGTTTCCTAATATTTCCAATCCATTTCCACCTTGAATACAAATTAAAAAAAAATACTATGCAGCATTTATCTAGATCCTGGGAATTCTAATATTCTGTTTGAACTCCTGCTGAAATGGTGGTTATCTCAGCAGCTAACAGCTCCAAAGATGATAGATGAGGGGCAAAGGCATTTAGCTACCTTGATATTTCAGGTTTCAAGACAAGATAGAGAAATGATCTCTGCTCTGACTTAGCAAATATGCTCAACCAAGCAATCAAGCAGCACGTCCCTCACATTTAATCACTGACTGCTGCCATAGATAAGGTTGTGAGCAAAATCAAAGGGGAAAAAAGCACCCAGGTTACTAACTAATATCAACAGAGGTGAATTAAAAGCTGCAGGATTTATGATTAAAAAGATGTCGTGCTATAAAAGACAAGGCTGCGGGTAGAGATTTACTCGTGAACACGTGATGAACACCATCATCAACATCAAGTAAAGAAAAGCCAAATATATCCTCTACAGAATTTGGTCACTGATGTGTACAAGATGACATGTAAGCCATCACTCTCAAATTATTTTCTTTATTTCTAATCGTCACACAGATGCTTATCCCAAGACATCATTTAAACTGAACCAGATGTAGTCAACAGGAAATGAATCCAAACCAGTTGACCTCTTTTGTTAAATAAGTTCATGATAATGTGGCTCCTTAGGGCATACCACTGTTAAAGCCAAGTGCAACACCAGTATGCCAAAAATATACAGGGAATTCAGCTTTATCTTTACCAAGTTCTTCAATAAACTGTCTGTTTTGACAAAGCAATACAGCTGAATGCTTAAGCTAGTGTGGAAGAGCAGAGTACAACACCCCGATCCCCCCACTCCCCTAATCAATAAGTCATTATAGTCTCAATCACTAAATTCATGCCCTCTGTTAAGTGTCATGGTTGGCATTTTGGAGATTAGGACACTGTCAACAAGACCTGAAGGCTTAAAAAAAGCTTTTTGCTGCTGATTGACAGCTGAGGTTGACAGTTTAGTCTGCTGCTGCTTTCTCCTGGTGCGTTGCCCTGCTTCAGGCTTTCAACACATTTGTTTGAGTAAACAGTGATTTCTGTGATCCAGACAAGCCGTTCTACTGTGCTTGTCAGTAATTAAAAAAAAAAAAACTGACAGGAAAATATCACAGTATTTAGGTACGGTTAAGGTTTGCATTTGATTACAACAACTGCCTTTTTTAGTACAAAGTAACCAGAATAAGTTCTGCTGTGTTACTTCTGTTCTACAGTGCACAGCCAGCAGGATATCTTGGAACAAGAAAAACTGCAGGAAATTATAAATCAATTGCTTAACCTGAACAACTGGAAGAATTGCAACAGGTACGGGCACAGAACTCTTTAGAGGGAGAGTTCACCACTTAGATGAATTCAAAGCCTTCTTCACTCAGGCACTGAATGTGAGGACTATTCAATAACAAAAACCTGCTACTTCACTTCCACACCTCAACTGTCTTGGAGCTACAAAGAACAAAGGAAGAGCAGACGATTTTCAGAGCCGGCACTTCAAATAACATACTTGAGGCACAAGGAATTATTTTGCCCTCAGAATACTGCAATTTAATGCAACTACAAAAACATCCATTACTTTTAAACTCAGTTAAAACAAATCTAGCAACTTTCAATTCAAGCTTCAAGCAACTCACAAGCCCTTTTCACAAGTCTTGGCAATATCTTTTTTCTATTTTTTTTAAACTACATGTGCAACACCATGAAAGTCTCCCAGAAATAAAGAGAATTTTATCGATACTCCTTCTAGTACTCTTTTTGTGATTGCTTATAAAGGTTTTTAGCATGAAGTCAAACATTTTCCTAATTTCTAAGTCTGAAAACATTTCTTTACAATCTAGACTTGCACAACTCCAAAACTTGCGAAACTTATTAATTACTGATTAACTGGATTAACTGATTTCCATGAGAGTTAGGAAGTGGAAAAATATGAGTGTCTCGACAAAATGTTTACATAATCTGCCTTTTTCTCTGCTGGCTTCAATCTAAACTATAAATTATTCTTTTGTATATTTACCCAAGGTTCAAAGTAGCAAAGCATTAAACTACTTTGATATTGTCTGGTAGGTATTCAGCTTTTAATTTGAGCTTTTCTGATATGTCTGCTTTTCTTCTTTATTTTTAATGTGAAAATGTGTAGTAACTGTTAATGTCACTCACTATACTAATCGTCTCATTTCAGCTCATGTTATTGTTGCTAACTTTGTGTATTTTTGTGGCCCTTAAGCAACTTTTTTTCTGAAAACAATGAACCTACTGGCTAGTGTTTTTGAGACATGTGTGTACAAGATGGCCTTCGGTGTCTGAAAAGTTAAGCCAAGGCAAAAGTGCCTTAAGCTTGAATTTTTGTCTAATGGCCAGCAACGCATGACTGAACTGGTTGCAAAAGGAAGTCCAGTTGTATGTAGGAAAATGGAAAATGACCTCCCTTCTTCTGGAAACTTAAAACTCAGGAATCAAGGACAACCCAGGTTAATCTTTAAGGCAGGCCTACATATGAATGGTTTTACTATATTTAAACTCAAATGAGGGCCTGAAGAACAGTTACACATAACAGACCCTGTATAAAAGAGCACGACAAAAAAAAGAGCTGTTTGCACAAGCGCAGTTTGGTGGTTTGTTACCGACCACACTGTGCAACATGTGAAACGAAAAATAAAGGCATCCTGCTGCTTCTGTTTTCTGCCAGTCTCCTTAACTTGTACAACTCAAACCAGACACATTTTTCTTCACCAAGTCACATCTAGTGCACATCCAATTTCTGTTACTTGTCAGCCTTCTGCAACTTAAGTATGAAAACTTAGCCGAAATTACATCATTATTAATAAATGCAGCATCTAAAAGTACAGGAGATCTACTCTCATTTGTAGCTGCACAACATAACATTGCTGCAGTCAAAGCCTCTACCACCACCCACAAAAGGTCAGAACGGATCGACCCACAGAGATCCCACAATATGAGCGTAGGCTTTAGTACCAGACTTAGTTTGAGCTACTCTTACTGGGACAAATGAACAACCTGAATAACTATCATGAACATGGCATGCTATTATATAAGACGTAAAGCAAGAATTTTTAATTTCTTTCCACGCAAAGCAGCTGTGTTTCTAAGGCAAGGTGAGAAGCCATTTGTTACACCAGATAAAGGAATAGTTTATATAAGGAACATCCAATACAATAACTGATGTTATCAATTACAGCTACGTCTGGTCGAGAGAGAAATCAGCCGGATTTAAGAGCTCTCATTTTTTTGCAGTTTATTTTCTCTCTGATCAACAAATCTCTGATAAATTGTTCATGTTTCTTACTGGCCATCTCGCAATTACAAGAAGAGTCTATTTCACTCTTACAGCTGTATGCATCTCGTCTGCTGCATAGGACTGTGATGAGTGTGAGACTTAGAGCTCTGATCATTTCTTTCCCACGTATTCACACCTGGACAGCCACTGTACGAGCCCTACAGACATTTGGTGTTGTAAAATGAGCTGGGTAATTAATGGCCACCCCATTCTTCAAGCTTTTGGACAGACCTTACTAATTTCATGCGAAGCTGTGTAAAATCACTTGATGTTGAAGCCAAGCCTCGAGTGCCTGCACACACGTGTAATTATCATCTTTTAATACGATTAAAAGGCTTTCTCACCTACTTAGAAGCAGCTGTCGTATGAAAGTCCTGACTAACATAAAGCAACAATCATACAAAGTAATCCAATTATTGACTTTCCTGCACATTCTTTAACAAAATGTTGGTTCAGAGCCAATGCAACCTGCACATAATCTGTAACTTTTGAGTAGGCCTGCAAATTTTTTAGAAGATACTCAAGTCCAGCCCAATATCATACACATCAAAATCCATCAATTCTCAGCCTTCCCAACAATCTGACGTAAAACAAATTGGCTACAGACACTGTGCTCTCTCGCCTAACTCCAGCAGCAAAGAGGAAACAGGAAAAGACAATTGTTTGCGTGTGTGCAGAAGAAGAAACGACACTGTTTGCAGAGACACAGCAGATTTGGCACACAGAGAGGATTCCACTGAAACTCCTTTGACCCACATAGTGTGTTGAATTTCACCTGTCGAACTTGTTTACACATACTAGCTTTGCTTGCAAAGACTGACACAGCAACTTCAGCACAACAGCAGCATAAAGAAATGCTTCAGATTTGATATGGAAAACGGCAAAAACTGTATAAGACGAGCAACTCAAGATAAACCTACCACCTA
Organism: Neolamprologus multifasciatus; assembly: GCF_963576455.1. Taxonomy (NCBI): domain Eukaryota; kingdom Metazoa; phylum Chordata; class Actinopteri; order Cichliformes; family Cichlidae; genus Neolamprologus; species Neolamprologus multifasciatus. Next base: position 4,748,117 of record NC_140452.1, read on the forward strand.
TATGCATATCTGGTTTCTGCAGAGAAAGTTTGTAACAAAGAAAAGAAGACAAGACCAATCAAAAAACAAAGGTTATTCTGCCTTTTAGCTGACTCGTTGTTATATTGTGGACATTGCTACCCTACAACAATCTAGAACTACCTCTCTTGGTGGAAGGCTACATAAAAAAATCTTTGGAAAAGATCTAGAGTTGATTACTTAGCCAGCATTTATTAAGCTAAACGCAAAAGGTAAAAACCGGGAAACCAGTGTTGACAGGTTACATGCTTTAGAGGAAATTATTCCCAGCTAGCAGCTAAAAATAAAGCTGTGCCAGTAAAGAAGATTGGACAGAGAGTGGAACACATGGAAGCCAGATGTCCAACAGGCGGTGCAGAGAATTAAATCCATATTATTTCAGGTGTAAGCCCAACACCTTAACTAGTCTTTGGATGATTTATTTTCTGATTGGCCAAATCAATTCAAGCCTGAGAGTTCTTCATAGTTAGTCAGTTATGTTGCTGTTTGCATATTTCTGCACCACATAAAAATGGATCGGTGCAAATGTTAAGGAACACAGACATACTGCCAGTTCCTACTTAACATCCAAGTGCCAATGTTCAAAATAGCACCCCCACCCCCCACCCCAATTCTCCAGGTCCATTGGTTGCAATTTCACAGTGCTGTGTTGTAGACAGTGGTAGTAGCGTCATTCACACGTGACAACTGGCTGCCCTGTACGTCAGAGGTGCGGCAAAAAGGCACAGCCTGAGGCACTCCTCCAGTTTGCTTGCACAAGTCTGCATGACGAGACGGTGATCGTGCATGCACAAAAGAGATACAAGTCTGACACTCACACCTGAGCCTGCGTCTTAAATTTAAAAAAAAAACAAAAACAGACAAGCCCAAAGGTTTAAAATTCCACCCAAACCCTTTTTAGGCAAACTAAAGGTCCAGTACAAGATCAGATAGAAAACGTGAGTGAGTTATAATCTGTGTAGTCACTTTGGAATTGAGATAAGTATGCAATACAAGCATACCTGGTCTTAGCCCACAACTCATGTGCCATCATATACATACGGTGCAATGAAAGTGGACATACTTGAAAGTGGCCACTGCAACAAGGCCTGAGCGAGTAATCTAAGATAACCAAAACCAATCAGGACCTATAATCTGTCAGTGTCAATTATTCTTTTTTTGTTGTTGTTGGTTTGCTTTTTCTGTTAATTGACTATGTGCACGTTAGCATATGCTACTTCCGGTGCGGAAACTCCTGTGGGGAGCTTTGTTTCCGGTGTCCTATTCACACCCTGTTTACAGTCCAAAACAAGTTAAGCAAATGAATGAATCAAGTGGCGATTTACATTTCTATAGATGTCTCGGGCATTTACCAAATATATCTGTAAATGATGTTCATCAACTTGTCGATATTTTTCCCCCGCGCCTCAGAGCAAAAGAGAAAATTGATTCAAATGTTATATTTCTCAGCTGTCCCTCGTTTATCGCGGGTGTTATGTTCTAAAAATAACCAGTGATTGGTGAAATCAAGTAGCCAATTTTATTTTTTGACGGTGCAAAACGTTTCGTGGACATCGTGGACATACAGCACTGCACTTCAGAGTCACACTGCTAGCGATCGATGCAGCGATTCTGTGCTGTACAGGAGAGACGTCGCGGAGGAGATCGTCTGCAGCGATCAGGATGCAGGACACAATGTGACATAAAAAAAAATAAGCATGCAAACTTGCACTAAAAAAGCTGCGAAACAGCAGGTGAAAGGTGAACCACGTTATAGCGAGGGACCACTGTAATTTTGAAGGTAAGTCACAACTAGGGATGGGTATCGTTTAGGTTTTATCCGATACCGGTGCCAAACCGGTACTTTTGAAACGGTGCCGGTGCTTAAACGGTGCTCAAACCGGTGCTTAAAGAATGGAGAACACAAAATTGGTCCAAAAACCTCTCATGTTCAGCTGTTTTTTTGTAAAAAGATAACAATGTTAGCCTTTTCTGCAGCTATGGGGCATATATGGTATCACTCTTGGCTGGAAGCAGCTTAAACAATGTAAAAAACAAACTTTGTCCAAAAACCTCTCATGTTTAACTGTTTTCCACTTTTTCTTTGGTCATTTTAGCCTTTTTGGCCAGGGTGAAGGGAGTATCTGCCATCAAACAAGAAGACAGCCGCATGTAACTATGATGATGTTTGCTAGTTCACCTTACATGCATTAATGTAATAACGTGGTTAGCCTACTCAACGTAAATTACACACGAACAACATGAAGCTACTCACGCAGAGAAGAACGGCTGCTGCTGCTGCATCATCATCATTTCTGCTACACTGGCAGGGCTAGGGGCCAGGACTCTCCTCTTCGGGTTTTTGGGGGATGTTGCTAATTCCGGGTCCGATAACAGGCAACCCACCCGCAGTAGATGTGCTCGATGTGAGGTCTCGCAGCAAGCTATCAAATACGGCGCATTTCTCGGCTTTAAAAAAAAAACACTATGCGTCGCCAGGTGTTTCATCAGATTTGAGGTGTTACCTCCTTTGACAATATCACAGTATCAGCTTAAAGCACTTGTTGCAGCTGCTGAGTTTGCATCTTTTGCTGTGAAGTACAGCCAGACTTTTGACCGCTTCGCCTTGGGCATTTTTAATCTGTAGCTCTGCTCTAAAAGAACGTACGTACCTGGACCCGCCTACTATTCTCGGAAACTTAAAATGATTGGCTAGAATCTAAAGTGTATCATTCCATACCAGTTGGTGGCGGTAATGCACCTTTCAGTTGTTTGCCAACCGCCAATACAAATGTAAGGAAGAAGAAAGTGTATCACAGCTCAGGAAAAAAGCACCGAAATAATGCACCGAAATGTGCGCTGCTTTTCGGTCTGGTTACTACCGTTTATGTCAGAACCGGTGCCATCATGGCACCGGATACCGGTACCCATCCCTAGTCACAACATACCCTTGTAAATACTAATGTATAGAAACCGTTACCAGCAATCATTCATTTTTTGTGTGGCTTTTTTCACGGTTTGTTAACATGCTGTGTAGGTGTGTACTTTGACTAGCTGATATCAACATAATGGAAACATCTGGTTTGACTATTGTTCACCTGTAGTTTGAATGCTGAACATTTACCTGTTTAAATCATAAGACCAGTCACTATACAGAGATGTGCTTCTGAATGTGGACGATGTGTCTTCTGCTGCAGTGCTGCAGTTCTGCTTGTGTTGAGTGATGTAAACAACTGATCGATCTAAACTCTTTAAACGTCAAAATTGATCATTAGATTTTTTATGACACAACAGTGGTGAGTGTTCCCACCTTCTGCTCTTTGTAACTTAATGCCATCTTTCCGTTTTCGAGTTTTGGACATGATTTTGGAGTATATCTTCGCAGTAGCGATTGACCGCAAAGTAAAGCTACCGGAAATGTACAACCCCACATCCGGTCTCAAACCAGGAAGTTAGCATTTTCTCGTGCACAGGGTCAATACTTCCTTTAGTCTGTGTTCATGTACTATCCCCATTAAAAAAAAAAAAAAAAAAAAAAAACATAGTAAGTGTGTAATGTGACTGCCCTGTCCAGCCTGCAACATAGAAGCATTACAGAAGACACCCAGACACCAAGAAGACTGCACAAATGCTGTACCAAAGAAAAATACTGTGCTGTTTGTCACAATCATCACAATCTGATACCCTACAACTTCTTCTTCTTGCCCAAATAAATGTTTATTTCATAGGCTGCTGTTTTGACATAGTCAAGGAGACTCACCATGCATTGCAAATGTGCATCAGCAGGAGTGGTCAGAACAGCCCTTTAGGGAGTGACCTAAAAACTGCAGGAGTGTTGTGCACCGTTTGTTTTTTAAGTAAGTATGTGTTCTTACTTTTTGACTGTGCCACATACTTGAATCTCTAGAGGCCTGATATACATGTTCACCTATTCTGGAAATTATCACATTATATAACCGTTTGTTTACCAGCTCTCTCTGTGAACTTGTCGTTTGGAGTTCTGCTCTGTCCCAGGTTCTAACTTCACCTGGCCAAAGACCTTTCTGTGGAAAACCTGCAATGGATTCCTAAAGAGAAAAACACAAATAACCCACACAATACCTGAGCTCACATTTCACATCACTGCAGTACAAAGACCTTGAGTGTGTTAGGATTTCTTGAACATTACTACAGACTATGCAACTCTTTAACTGCTGCTAGAAAACAGCAGAATATAAAAGAAATCTTATAGAATTATATTGTTCAACACTGAGATCCAAATGGAAAAATTAAAAAATGTAAATTAAACTAAATCTGCCAGACTTTTTTGGAGAGAGCAGCATGTGCTGAAAGGCAAAACAAAGGGATTAGAATGAAACAATGATCATTTTATGTTTGTTGTGCTCTTTTAATTCTAGACAACAAATTTGGAATTCATTTTTGACCTTTCACTACATGCAGACTCCATGCCTTTAGCGATACATGCCCATCAACAGCAGCCCTTCTCTTAATCTTTTTGGTACCAGAAAAACAAAACAACAACAAAACAGTGAAGCCATTCTAAACTCACACCCAGATGACAAAGGATTGAGCCTGCCAGAGAGAAAGCTGCTGAACCAGATGGACAGTTATGAGGGAATGACAGTTGTATGATCCAGTTTTCTATGAGGCAGCATTTTGTGCATTTGTGTACAGACAGAGAAAGCAATACTTCAATTCCAGCCTCCTCGTGTGTTAAGAGAAACGACATTAGGGAGGGAAGGGCAAGGAATTCCTGTTTGATGAGGACGGAAAGTCTTACGTAGACGATTGTTGAGGATCAGAAAACAACACCATTCGAACCAGTATGCCATTTCTGCCATTTATAAGCAATCATCTGTTGTTTTTTTCTTTAAGACACAGTGCAGATTGGCAGAGTGTCAAAGGCCAGGATTCAGCACAAAACAAACACAGACAAGCACACTTACACAGCATAGACAGAGTAAATGCATAATAGATGAATGTGCAAACTAAAGACAGCCTAAAGGGCTGACTTTATCAGGCGTTGTCTTATCACACATCACACATAAAGATCTGTGTAATGGGAGCTGGAAAAAAAAAACACTGCAGAAAAAAAGCATTAATTTTGAACCAATGTGATTGTTACATAGATTTATTAAGGTGTCCGTTCTGCTGATATGTAAACGTACCAAATTCTTCTGTAAATAGCAAATTCTGCATCTATGTTGTCATTCTAACATCGCAAATGTCCAAGATGTGCATTCACATGCACAAGCTTCAAGGATATTAGAATTTAAATGGTTTCAAACTATTTATGCAATGATGCAGTTCATTTTTCATTTAGTGAATTTGCATCTTAAAATAACTGCAATGACTTTTCATGCATGCTGAAAAGCTAAATCAGTATTTTCAGCTTTAATTCTGTTCCTTGTTGTTTTTGTTTTTTTTAATTAATATTTATTCTTTCTCCAAATAGTCCTGAATTCACTATGTATCTTATGATTTTATGAGAAACTGGATGTTAAATACACCTACTAAACCAGATTTAATGATGTCAACACCTAAATTTTCACAGCTATTTGCTTCCAACAGAATGAAAAAGTACATCTGCACACCTAACTAAACAAATTTGGCACATCACAACATATAAAAACACTGTTATCACACAGTCCAATTATTACAAAGTGTTACGTTTGGATCGGAAAAAGAATTCAGTGGTTAAAACTTCAGCTCTGCTGCTCTTGTAAACTGAACTAACTTGCAGGTTTCCAGAGCCTTTGTTCATGCTCTACACTGAAAGCTCTGCTTATCAGTTTGTAACTTGGTCTAGAGCCACAACAAATAACATTTCATAGGTCACAGAGCCTCTAATAATATGGTGCCAAGTGGGCCTTGGGTCTGACACCGAACAACACGTAGGCTAAAGAGTTTCATTGCTTCCAGGATAATCAATTGTACATTACCTGCATTGTTTATTGACTGTATTGCAATTAGCAAGCTTTAACTTATTTTCACAGCTGAATTATAATAAGGCTGTTACAAATTTCCTTTGTGGTAGCCAGTCTAGAACTGTACCTCTACAGTTGTGCTGTAATAGTAAGAGTTAAAATTTAGAACTTGTTTAGTAATATCGCAAGTCACAGCGACTGAACCATCTTAGACCATATGCTTCATATGCTTCCAATGTGACCTAGTACTTTGTAGAGGTGGGAATCACCATACATCCCACAATACGATATTATCACAATACTTAACACACGATACGATATTATTGCAATTTTTTAAAATATTTTGCGATATTCAGACTCTGTACATAAAGGTAAACTTTATCAATATTCATTTTCTCTAATATCAAAGTCTCACACTCAGTCTTTCTCTCATTTCAGTTTTATTGTTGACAAACTGAACGGTTTGTATTACAGTCTAGTCCAACTTAACTGAATCAACCATCTGGTACAATTATAGCTATTCTGAACTATGCAGTTTATGAAAACTATGCAGCCCCTTCAGCAACTGAAGAATTTGAAAGTAAATTAAAACAAAATATAATTTTACATTAAATAAAAAGTTTTAAACTTAATTAAAATAAAACATGTCTTAAATTAAAATAAGTAAATTGTCACATTTGGACAGTGAAGGAATGTCAGGATTCTTGCTCAGAAAAAGGATCAACATGCTCTGAAGTCAGAGCACAAAAACCTTTTTTGTAACAAAATATCGATTTCTGCTGTCCCTGTATCGATACATTATTAGCAAACAAAATATCACAATACTACACAGTATCGATCTTTTCCCCCCACCCCTAGTACTTTGTGTTCACAATGCATTGCTGAAAAGGCCGCCTGCACTTAAGCTAATCTAGCTAGTCAAAAAAGAGAATAAATAGACAGGCAGAAACGGAGGAAGGTGGGGAAGCTATGCATCATGCTGGGAAGTTCAGAAATCTCAAGATATGATGTAGTATTTGCTCAGGCCTTAATGGAGAGTACAAACATCCCTCGGGTCTTAACTGAGCAAGACAAAAAGGGGGAAAAAAAACAGTTCTAGGAATATTACTCAACTCAGAACAAAATGATAATTATATATTTTACAACTTCCTTTATTTTGTTTCAGACACTGTCAACAAAATGAAGTTTCTGAGTAGACATGTTTACAGTAAAACTCATGACTATATTTTACTTTTAAAACATCACAGCTTTGTTGTCCCTCAGCAAACTCCTTGAAATCAAAGTGTTTCCAAGAAGCTCATTTAGTTTTATTCTCCTGTCTTGGCTTGAAATAGACCAGTCACAGCCTGGCGGGAAGTGACTTTGGGCTTTGAGGGAAGGATGGAGGTGTGTCGCCATAATGGAAAGAGGTGGCAAAATAAGAGAATCATCGCACACGAAAAAATAAAATAAATAAAATAAAAGACCGAAGACATGGAAGCCTTCATTGAAAAATATGAGTCACACACAGCCCTATTTTAGCACTACTGTATATCACAGCATTAGCTCTAAATGGTGAATGTCAATACGTTTGGGTTAATTCTTTTTTTTAATTCTAAAAGCTGAAGTGCCACAAGAAAGTGAAATGTGACATCAGCCCCTGAGAACCCCAAGAGCACATTTCACATTGACTGCATGATGTTCACTCCTTTCACAAGTTTACTTTCTGGCAGCAGTAAACCAGATATCAGTTCCTTTTGTAATATTCAACACCAACATCAAATGTCCTTCCCTCTGCTTTTACAGCCGTAACTCTCACTGCTTACAGATGAAGCTCCAGGCTCTGTGAGCTCATTTCACTTTTATCTTTATGACAGATGAAATAAGACAGGAACCCAGTGAACCTGACACTAGATCTGTAGAAGGGTCTGGACGGACAGTGGCTCTATTGTGACACTGTGCACGCTACTAACAGTGCCTGAGGAGCCTTTGTTGACATTCAGATAAGATACCTCAGGAAGATATGAGAAGCAGGACTAACGCTTAAAAAAATATTAATTAAACTGAATACTGGCAGGCTTTTTGGCAATAATGAAGAAAAATAGTGTGAAAATATTTTAAGAGGGTGCCTTTCTGGTAACTTACTTGTATTTGCTCCCAGCTTCAGTTCAATAAGTAAAAGGAGATCCTTTAGTCTGGCTGGGCCACATTTCACTACCTGCCTTTTCTGAAACAATGATACATTTCAAAGTCTATCTTTTCGTTTTTATGTCCTTCATGCACTTTATGTTATTACATTCTGCATTTTTTTTCCTTTAGAATTTGCTTTCCTAACTCTAGTTATTTCCTGCTGTCACACAGTAAGAGCTCCATACGTATACACTGTTGTGTAAATAAAATTAGGGGGGGTTGTCAGGTTACTTGTAGTGTGGGAACACCACAAGTATGTAGACCATTCAGCAGTAAACCCACAAGTCGCTCCTGCTGCTGCCTCTTACACATAATCTCAGCCTTTACATGTGGGGAGTAGCTAGGAGGTTATTACATGGTCAATTTTCATTAGTTTTGGAAGAATGAACAGAAATCTCCTCCATGAAATCAGAGTGTGTTACAGCACCCTCTTCATAACACTAAAATACAGAAGGCCAACGGTTGGCAATAATTTATTGCCAAAAGGCAATAATTTGATGAATATATTTCTGGGGTGCACTAACACCATATGGCAGGTAAATGAAAAAGCACATAAGTGCAACCAATGTAAAAGTTACTCCAGCACCCTTCTGAGTGCTCATCACGGTAAAATCACCAGGTGTTCACTATCACTACCAGCATCAACATTACTATGCAGTAGTGTCTGTCACGTCAACCAAAGAAAATGGGCAGATCTAAAAGCTTGTCATCTTGTGAGTTGACTTACAACCACAATCCTCAAAGTGTGCCCTGTGGGTCTTGAGCAGGATAATGCATCCACAGTTCACATCACACTGGGACAGCAGAACGTGTCTAAGGGAGCATTTTCATAAATTTAAACTGCTCTTTATTTTAACTAAACTACCGCAACATTGACACTTTTATGTGCTGGAATGAAATAATACCCCCTATGGCTAAAACAACAGGACAAAATTAACAAAACAAACCATTTCTGTACAGAAACTTCACAAAAACTTAAAGAACAAAAATGTGGTTTATATCTACGAAAGCCACTGAGAATTGATTCATTTTTAATTATTTTTTTTTGCTGACTGCTTTCTCAGTCCTGCTCAAATGTCCTTCAAATGTCATAAAACGTGACACTAAAATTTAAACTTCCCAAAAGTGCGGGTTGATGCGTGCTGTTGTATATGGCATGTATGAAAAATGAAAATAATAAAATCACATGTGACAGTCTTAAACCATTTATCAGTCCTTTTCGACTGCAATTATATACAAGATAATTATCATTATCACCGCTTATCACATTTTGTTTAAGAGTCCACTGCTCCAACTCTTCAGTCCAATCACTTCCAACAGGACTTCACTAACCTCGAGTGCTTGTCCATGTCTAAATCAAAAGCACAATCAGCTGGACCTTTGGAACCTACCTAAAGTACATGATAACTGTCTTTGATAAAAAGTCAACCCCACACTACAGTGATCTAGATACTTTACTGCGTATCGTATCTTTCATAAAGGTACAAAACACTTGGCTATCTTATGCTATCTTATGCTGGACTCCCTGATGGAGTCCAGCATAAGATATTCATGACCAGTTAACAATCAGCACGATTGCCTGACAAAAAGGAGGAAAAAGAAAGAAATTATCTTTAAAAAAATATATATCAACACATCTAAATTAAACCTGTCATGGAAATGGGTGCAAGAAATCTGCAATTTGTTTTAAACTGATCAAATCAATGGTAACACTGGGACATGAATGTTGTGATAGAAAACTGACTTTCTGGGTGGCTTCCTGATAAATTGCAACCGGGGTGTTAATAAAACAATTAAAATACAGCTGAATACGAGACAGTAATGTTTGTGCTCGGTAAGCTTCCTGTTTTTGTGCTTTTGTTACCCCCCTCCTCCCCCTCCTCCCTTCTCGGATCACCAACCATTGCTTGGTCTGGCCTACATTTTTGCAGGGAAAAATAAATAGGATAGTCACCAGCTTAGCCTTTAAGTATATGTGAATATGGCACAAACAAACTGAGATCGTAAGGCTAGTAGTAAGCTTAACACAATTTGTCATCTTCTCAGGAGGCAGTCACCTGTGTAACTATGCCAAATGCCGTCACAGTGCTGGGAGCAAACACCAGCCTGTAGGTCTGTTTGTTAACCCTTTAAGACCTACCATAGAACCAAGTCCGCCAGAGCTTATATTATATTTTTACATGCTGTGGAGCCATTTTTGGGAGCATTTCAAGTTGCTATACATCAATACAACCATTACAGCCTAGATTTTAATAATATGTATGAATTAAGTGCATAGTGGTTACATAAATTGCAAAAAAGTGCAATAAACTACAAAAAAATTGAAAATCGTTTTTGTTTTTTTAACATATATTTCTAGTTAGAGAAATTTAAGAGGCTTATCCCTCAAAACTGTAAATACAAAAAAGTTGCACAAAATAGTTTCCCACCACAGGAAATTTATTTTGAGTGCCTTCATAGTTTTATTTTTGAAATACACCAATTTTTATACACTGCAGGAAAAACGAAAATAAATATTATAGTGCAAATTTGCAAAAAAAACAGCATATGCATCAAAATAAACTATTTCCAGCAGTGCAATATGAGTCCTAAGCATCCCAGAAACCACACAGAAAGTCAGAAAGTCAAAGATAACTTTTAAAAACACCAGTATAGGCTCATTGAGGCCCGGGCGGAAAAAAACTACATTTCCGCGAAAATGACGTCACTTCCGGTTTCGGGCAGGTAATGGTGGACATGCGATAGTTCACGCTGATGGACGTAGGAAGTGTTATGAACAGCTGATCGGATCGGCAAAGCGTGTTTCTGGAATATTATGTTTTTGTTGCTGCAAGCGCTTTTTATGCAGTTTTTGAAAAGCTATATGTGGAAGGAAACTGTGACCGAGGACAAGCTGATGGCATAAGATGTAAGTACAACTCCTCCGGTTTCATATGCAAAAAAAAAATATTGCGCTAGCTCACGTGGTTGCAGAGCTACTGGGATTTAAAAATAGTTACACAAAACAGAGCGTGCCTGCTCCGACCGGTTTTAAAGGGTTAAACGGCATCCTTTGTCCACAGCAGATGAAAAAGTGTGTGAGTCATGGTTAGTTCATGATAGATTTTTTTTTTCTTTAAATGAAAAGAGGGAAAAAACTGCACTATAAAAAGAACTAGACTGCAAATTAGACCTGGTAATACTGGAACAGTTAACAGCAATAAATTGAAACGAGTACTTCAGTTAAAATAAATTAGCATAACATTACATTTATTGTATATTACATTGTATATCCATATCACATATGGACAATAAAAAGTGAAAACATATTTCCTTGTAACTTTCAACACTAAAATACTTAAAGGTGATGTAATAGGTGGCGTCGTGTCCTTCATTAGCTTCCCTAAACATGTTTTCACTGGGTAAACAGGAACCTGCTGTGGTAAAAATGGCACACCTCAAGGTGTGGTGGGACTCCGTCACAATAGTGAATACAGTACATATCCTGGTCTATACTGTATATGGTACGCCTCTGTGGGGGTAAAGCCAGATAAAGCTATTTAGTTATACAAGTAATCAAAGTACTGATCTTCTAGTTTGAAAATGGGGCGGGAGTGCAGGTGTTGCCTAAGCACTAAACAGACAGCAGTGTGAACCTGCAAGAGTTGTCAGGCTTTGAAGAAAGGAACAAAAGAACATTCCTCTCTAAGACCAGTGCTCTGGCACGCCTTACATACATCAGTGTCAACATCTACTCGATAATGTTGAAGAATATGTGGGAAATTTAGCAGCATGACAGGACATGTGGACATAGTCAACTGCTCCATATGGAGCTGAGGGACAAATTCTGTTAAAAAGCCTTCTAAGAATAAATTCCAGCAAACCACAGTATGCTGACATGTTCATGCAGGCGAAACAGACACGCAGAACTCAATCACACATTCAAACATGTAGAAAAAAAAATAAACAAGAATTACCGTGTCTCCAGGGGTCCTTTGGCTCCACTGCTCCAGAGATGATATCCTCATCAGAGGGAAATGTCACCCTTTTGCCACTTTTGTGTTTAGTGTCCCCCTCTTGCACTGAGGGATACAATCCAGCTGGATCTGTGGCAGAAGCTTCTATGCTGCATGTCTGGCTTGCATCAGCCTGGCTTTCTGTCGTGCTGCCAGCTGGGACATCCTGAGGAGTGGACACTGAGTCTAAATTACTGTCTGACTGTGATCTAACATTTACAGATTCAGCCTCCAGCACCCCACTCTCATCGAGACTCAGATCCACACCTATGTCCATGTCCCCACCATCATCCCCTTCTTCAAGAACAAGCTTTGCAGGATTATTGTCCTTATCTTCCTTCATTTTCTCCTCGTGCTGCTCACTATTAGAAAAGATAAAATCAGTCGGGTTCACGACCGCTAGTGGGTCCTGGGCACTATTCTTTCCATTTCCATTGACCTCATCAATTTCCACTGTGTTTTGTGCCTGCTGGTTGTTCTCCTCTGCTGCCTGAAGGTTGTCAGTGAGCTGAGGCATCAGGTAAGTTTCAGAGGCCTCCGTAGGAACAATGCTTTGTTTTTCTGTGTTGCTGTCAGTCATCAATTCGGAGATCCGAGGGATAACCCCTTCTGTATTGTTAGTAGTGTTGTGATCATCGTCCACATTGTTTTTCATCTTGACATTGCACAAATCTAGACACTGCTCTTCGATATTCATGCTTTCATTTCCAGTAAAACTCAGTCTTTAACTGTGCCGAACAGCTGGGATCTCGGGTTAAACAGTAACTAGGAACCAAATGACATGGATAAGGCTGTCTTTGCCCTGGCTCATAACAATACACGCAGATAAATACCTATCTTGACGTTTTATTTACCAACTTCTATACAAGTGCTGATTTTTTACATCAGGGGGTGATTGAATTATAGATGTCGATAAACCCCAATTCAAAGGTGGCTGCAGTGCATACTTAAAAATCGGCCAAATAAAGTGCAATTTCACACAACTATCAATAATAGAAATATGCTATACCTGCGTGAAATAGATACTGTTACAGTAATAATTCATAATCGTAGAGAACTTCGCTCAACTATGACTCGGGCAGGTATTCACCATTCAATAATTCTTACCAACCGTGTCCTATTATTCGACGAAAGGCTCCCCGGTCTTCAACACATTGCCAGTAGTATTTAAGAAGAGCAGGACAATCAATTGAAACAAACAAGTCACTCAGGGTGCCTCCATTACGCTAGCAAAGTGAGATTACTGCCCGACAACAAACCCAATTCATCTGCATGAATTAAAGCAAGCTAACGTTCGCTAGCGGGCTAAAGTTGTTGACCAACAATGACATCCAGGCCCGTGTGCGGTCGCATGCCCGCTTTTTTGCGTGACCCCGTCTGTTTCTCCCCGAGAAAGTCCATTTTCCGTGTCAAGACGAATATAATCCGACTGTAGCTCCGTCTCACCCTCTGCCGTGCAGCAACTCTGCTCGCATCACAGCCCTCGACCAGCGGCAGCCAGGAAAAAAACAGGCGTCACACTCCGAGCAGCAATGAGTATGTTTGTGTTGCTAACATTAGCACGAGGGAACTGTGCCGGGTTACACGTGCCGGTACCAACGCTGTTAGCTATTAGGAGTTAATGTATAAAATATTCCGACCGCCCGGATTTCGTAGGCGTCTCTCTCTCCGTGAAAAGGCAGGCTCAACCTGTTCTCCTCTAGCGTTATCCTTCGCTAGCTTGTTGAAGTCCAACAACTGTTTGTTGTTCACACGTCTTACGTCAGCACGTCGTTAGGGTACGTCCAACAGACGCAACGTTACAAGAGCAGACATACACGTGTATAACGTCTGTGTCTATAGAGGGCTGCAAAACGACAATATTTTAAAGTTTGAGTGGAAAATCCTCACGTCTTGTTAACGAGTGTTTTGCTTAAAAATTCCCATCCAAATAGAATGTTTGATTTTTTATAGTGCATATATTTTTTTGCCCTTCCATATGACACTATACAAATGCAAGGATTCCTTGAAGTTAGTAGACAGGAAAAACTCAAGGAAACTGAGAATCTTGATTCAAGGAAACGTGGGAGTACTTTGTTTTATGTCAGCCAGCCCAGACAGGCTGACATACTATCTGCAATCAACAAAGATGTGGACAGGCAGTCAGTTTTTTGTATTTTTTAAGGTGAGTTTAGTTTCTGGGGCAAGAATTTAGCCCACAACATGTACAGCACAAACACACCAAACTGCATCAGGAAACAGAGTCATTTAGGAATACCATCGTCCAGCAGATGCACCAATGACTTAGTCTAACCACCATTCTGGTTATTTCTAGTTTAACTATAACGAACTGGAGTGAGGCCTGAACCCCAGTTCTTAGCAGGAAGCAATTATGAATTATAATAAGTCATCAAGGCTAATTTTACACACCAGGTTTCTAATTTGGATGATTTATTCCAACCTTCAACTGGACTTGTAAACTAGGTAGGTGTCCCTTTTGACATACCCCACCCCACCATGAAAAGATGCTGGGTAAAACTGTCACGGTTGTCTGAATATTTCACAAAACCTGAGTAGTGTTAAGCTAAAAGACATCCAAGAATGTGTTGAAACTTATTTTGCAAGACTTCCAGAGGGCCTGTGGAGGAGCTAAATCAGTACCCTGTACACGGCAGAGTGCGAGTAAGGTCCCTTTTGTTCAGAGGATGAACCCTTCTTGGCTACGGAAGTAGGAAATGAAGCACACTTCCTTAGCATTCAGAGAAATTTGCACTACTCTATCCAGCTGCCATCAAGACATCTGGTTCCCTGGCTGTCACACACCCCACACAACCAGTAATACTTCCAGTTGGATAGCTCAAAAAGTTTGAAGACAAGCATAATTTAGAAACTCACTTTATTATCATTAAAACCCTTTCTAAAAGTGCTACCATTTATAATTAAAACTCTTGTGACTGGACATCTTTAGCAGAGTTGTCATCCTTTGGTGTTTTTGTCTTCTTCGGCAGGAGGCTTGCCTGGATATTTGGGATCACGCCACCATCTGAGAACGTGACCCCTGCCAGCAGCTTGTTGAGTTCGTCATCATTTTTCACTGCCAGCAAGATGTGCCGGGGAGCAATGCGTGACTTCTTGTTGTCACGGCTGGCGTTTCCCGCCAGCTCCAGGATTTCAGCACAGAGATACTCCAGGACAGACGACATGTACACAGAGGCGCCAACTCCAATCCGCTGAGCATAGTTGCCTTTCCTGAGCAACCTGTGAATGCGGCCCACTGGGAAAGTAATTCCAGCTCTGGAAGACCGGGAAACTGCAGATTTTGGTTTGGGTGCAGCCTTCTTTGCCCGGCCAGACATCTTGAACCCAAGTTTGAAGAAGACCAGTAACTAAAATGACCAAGAAGAGAATTCAGTGAGTTTTAAGTCAAATTAATAATCAGCAGTGGTACATGAGATGCTGTTTGAAACAAAGACAGCAACATGTGTGGACACTAGAGTTACTATAATCTTCAAATGCACAGTTTAACAAATTAGATTATGCCACTTGAGAGGGGGCGAGGAGGAGCCGAAACACCAACATTTAATTCACAGCTAAACACTCACCAGTACTTATAAAACAGCAGCTGCCCACTGAATAGACAGGATACTCCTTTTATAGGAGCAGGGAAGGGCTTGTTGATTAATGGCACCTGGGTACTCTTTTTCACCTGTGTGAGCTGATTGTTAGGGTCAAATGATGGCAACATGAAAATACTGCTTAATCTACAGTTAGGGCATAGGACTGGTGGTGAAGTTAGCAGAACATGTTGATATATAACATTTAAATTGGTAGTAGTGAGTGAGTGAGTGAGTGAGTGGGGGAAAGGGGCCTTGCAAAAAAAAAAAAAAATTAAGTTAAGCTTTGGTTAAGCCAACCAAAAGTTGTATAAAACAGGCAGTGCTGGTGTGCTGGTAAAAAAAACAACAACAAAACATTATGCAGTTTCACCAAACAGACCATGAGCTTGAAGTATTTAGATATTTACAAAACTTGTGCGATTGCTACATTATAATTCATCCAGTATTTCAGTACTGAGGACTATTAATTATGAGCAGAAACATTCAATATGCCTAACATTTTCTGACTTACTAATGCACAAAACTATTCCCTGAACAAAATGCTCATGAACCACTCTCACTCTTGCTGATTTTATTTATTCATTTTTGTAGAGCACTTACATTTTGCACAGTAGGGTGCTTGTGCTTGATGCATAATGGAAGTCGCATGTGCCAGAAGTTAAAAACAGTTACAGTATACTGTATACACACCCACTGGTCACTTTGTTAGGTACTGTTGGCTAACACTGGGTTAGACTCCCTTTTTCCTTCAGATATGCCTTAATTCTTCGTGGCATCGTTTATCAGTGTGCTGCAAACATGATAGCATTGCACATTTGGTCAAGAATGTTTAGCTGTGAATATTCCATTCCTTCACATCCCAAAGGTGCTAAACTGGACTGGGATCTGATGACTGTGGAGGTTATTTGAGGACAGTGAACTCATTATCATGTTCACAAAACCAGTTTAAGATGATGTGACATGGTGGACAAAGCCATCAAAAGATACACCTTCATCACAAAACCATGGACCTGGTACTAAGGGGCCCCAAGTGTAACACCCAACACCATTAACCTATACCTACCACTTTAAACTATTAATACAGGTTATGATGAATCCATGCTTACACATTTTTTATGCCATATTCTGACCCTACCATAGCAGAAAAGATTGAGACCGGGCAATGTTTTTCCAACCTCCTATTTTCCAATCTTGGTGAGCCTTTGTGAACTGCAACCTCAGTTTCCTGTTTTAAGGAGGGGCATCCAGTGTGGTCCTCAAGGTTCAACATGCTGTGTATTCAGAAATGATCTTCTCCATACCTTGGTTGTAGCAAATAATTATTTGAGCTACTGGCATTCTGGCTATTCTCATCTGACCTCTGACATCAGCAAGGCATGTTCCCAGAGAACTTCTGTTCACTGGATATTTTCTCTTTTTTGGACCATTCTCTGTAAACCCTAGAGATGGCTGCCAAAAGAGAGAAAATCCCAGCAGAATGGGAGTTTCTGAAGTACTTAGACCTATCTGGCATCAGCAAACATATCAAAGTGACTTAAATCATCTTTATTCCCTATATAACTCCCTATGAGTTGCTGACAAGTGACTAGTTGACTAGATATTTGTGCTAACGAGCAGTTAAACAGGTGTACCTTACAAAGTGGTTAGTAAACGCAGGTCATATTCATTTTGTAACCCCTGCGTTTTTGTAGACTTGCCAGAAATGGTGACATGAGGGTGGCAGGACTGATTTTGTTTGCTTTGAATTTCTGGAGTTAAATGTCCCGAACGCTGTTTTATGTTGCTCAATATGCTGTTAAATTCATTGGCTGTGTGTTTAAACAGGAAAGGTTTGATTCGAATCGTTTGGTGCTTCAGGAGAATCTGTTTTTTTTAGAATGTGGTGTGAAAATGAAGTTTTTCAGCTGTAATTAATAAACTGACTGACTTGAGAAAAAGATTATTCTGCATGTGTCATCAATAGGACTCAAGAGCTTAGGAAGAAATCAACAGCAGATGGCAGCACAGACTTCATTTAACTTGGAGCCTCTGATAGAACATCGTGAGGCTTTGCCAGTGAGGGAACACTTATAAATTCACACTTATTGGTGTCATGAGCCTCCACTTTATGATTAGGTGCTTGGTGTGTCTGATTCCCAGAGTGCCTGATGTACTTATTAACTGCTTGTGAAGGAGTGATGACTCATCTTGTACCTAAAATACAAGGATTTCATTACAGCGTTCTCGGAAACCAAGATAAAGTTTAAGGTTTGAAGAAGTCAACTCATTGCTGGTCACTCAGCTTTAAAAGCCAATGTTTTATATCAGTATTTATGATGACGTCTCTTTTTGTAGTTGGAAGAAACATATGATTCATTCCTTTTATAAGATTTTCCAACAATATTCTATGGTCCTGTAGTAGCTTCTTACATTACATTATAGGTTGTTGTTTTTTTAGCATATCAATTCTTTATAGCTATTCAGATGCATTTAAGGCGATCACTTTTTATGTTTTAGTTTTTATGGCTGCAAAGTTCTTCATCTGTGATATGGCCAAAAGCTCAAGAAAATCCATACACACTTTGTTAATGTGACTGTGATACTAATTTATTGTTTTCTTTTTTCTTATCTGATAAAGAACTACAGCTCAGTTGTTAAAATGATTGTTCAGCAAATAAGCTTTTTATTTGCCTGCTGCACACATTTAGCAAAATGGAAAAAGCAAACGTTGTCATGTTAATTAAAAGTATTTAAACGCATGAGAAATTTCCTTTGATTGAATAATGGGCTGCTTTGTCATTGTCAGCATTTTCACTGCCAAATTGGAAGGCAACACGCTTCATCCTTTGTACTGTTTACCTTCTACTCAGTGTAGAAGGAGTGAGGGGTGAAAGAGAGAGAGAGAGACATTTTGACTGTTAGAATTAACTTTAAAGTATGGCAAAGGGCCAATCAACAGAGCGGTGGAAAGACAAATTAAGCAGGGACCTTCCCAGCAGGTCGTCCTTGGACAGATTGGATGCGATTCTGTTTAACCTCTCAACATCCTCCCGACACGAGGAGGACAGAACACGACTCACAGGCCGTCACAGAGCAGTTCACGATACATACCTCTGCAGACTTTCAAGTGAAGTATGTTGACAGCACACACATTGAGCTGTTTCTTACCACAATTCATTTGCGTTCAGTCGAGACCTAAGCACCGTATAAGACTGTAAACTTTAGTGTTTTATCATGCGAGTTGTCATCATTGAGAGTAGCCATTTGTTTTTGTGAGGTTCTCCTGAGGATCTTTGTCTGGATGAAGGCTACAGGCCTTCTGTATTTATTAGCAACAGTAGCTACTAACACTGACGTTTGCAGTCTGCTGCCGAGAGAAGAGGAGAGATGAAAGAAAGAGCAGAGGGAGCCGAGAAATGATCCAAACATACCATTAAACTCAGAGATTGACGGCAAAACCAGACACCAAAGCTCCTAACAAGATTCCTTTGGTGTTTGCTAACTGCCAGTAATTTAAATAACACAGCTTATCATTCCCTTGTATGCCATTTTTCAAAAACCTTACTTTACCGTTATGTCTTAGCCCCTTTGCACAAGGGGCAGGTGGCTAGGTAAATAGTTAAGACAGCTTAACTCTTTTTAGCTGACACACAGAAGCCTGTTTCTCTTTTCCTGGAGCTGCAATAACTCTGTAGATGTGGCTTTTAGGAGGATTGTGCTGTTACCCCTACTTTTTCCTCAGCTTTATGGAGATGTGAGTGGAGCCTGTGCCTCATCTTTGCACAGCAATCAATCTTCTACAACAAACTCAAAGGGTCAGTGACTTCTTTTGTACGTGCAGACACGCTCATATGATTATATACCCGCGAATGAGTGGTGTGACGTCTGAATCACTGCCGATTTTGAAAGGGCAATAACCCACAGAAAATGACCAAATGTTGGGAATTTTTCATTGTGACTGCTCACCTCTTTCAGCAGATAATAGCCTATTCATCATTAACTACTTTTCTCTGATTTATATAGTCCCACATGACAGCGACATTAGCAACATACTCTGTCTTGACAGCAGAAAAAAAAAAGATGGTGGATCCATCTGGCCCTTCCAGTAATTTGAAGTTAATAATGGGACAATTAATGTCAGGTTTCCACGGTAACCGGGCAGTGAGTCACTCTCTGGATCCACGTTAATTACGAAACCTTTTGGACGCACACAGCGCAGCCGGGTGCTCAGAGGTCCCAGGATCCTCGGGCGCTTAAAGTCTGACGCTTCTTGGAAAAAAAACTTGCCTACAAGGCTTTGATTGTTTTTCCATAACTGCTTCAGCAACAGTCTGGGCTCACTCCTGTTAAATAAAAGAGAAACCGCTGCAGGAGACAGTTATTTCCTGGCATTCTGTGTTCATGTGTTTTATGTGTATTATTTATGTGATGATTATTAACAATACTGTTGTTGGGGGGCGTAGTTTATTGTACAAGAATGACGAGAAACTTGGGGCAAGAGGCTTATCTGAACATGCATAAATGAGCAGGTATGAGTGGAGGACCACAGGCTTGCTGTTTCCTACTATTTTCAGTTTTTATATACAGCTAAGATCTTAATATTTACAACACAATTGAGAGAAGTTTTGATTTTCTCATGTAAATCTCACAAGAAAATCATCATTCGTCGTTTACTTCCTTTAAATATAATAGAAGTAGAGTGATGTGTGTTGAAGAAACAGGAGAAGACATGCTGGAGCTGACCTTTATATACATGATGTGATATAAACAGCTGTGAACAAGAAAAGACCACAAAGTTATGTTCACACTGTCCACTGAAACAACAGCCTGGTTTAAAGCTTTTAAAAATTCTTACATTATAAAGGTACATTATGAATCTGTAGTGTATAGATGAAGCATTACAGTAATGCTAAATGTGTTTAATTGTGTTTAATTTGCAAGATTCTGCATTTTCCTATTAATGTCTAATCAATACATCAGTGTTTATTCATTTGTTTATTTGTTTGCGATCAGGTTAATCTGTACTCTGTGTGTGTTCTTAATATAAAGCATGATAAAGCAAGTGTGTGTGTGCGCGGGCATATATGTCTTACTGAATTTTCTGTATAACCTTTGAACAAATACATTTGCTATGATAATATCAGTAAAATAACCACTGATAGTCACTAATTGAACAATGTCTTTGTTTCATTTGGCAGGTAGAAAAAACAAGATCTGTAAAAAGGTTAAAATAGACAAAAATCTTCCTGTATTTTTGCTCTTAATGAGCAAATTTGATGTTTAATGACGAGGTCTGATATCCTTTAGTAAATGCATACACATGCTGACTAACCTTGACTTTCTTGTTTTTTTGGGGTGATTTCAGACAAAAATAATAAACAAAACAGTTGACTGTTGAACATTAATTTGTTCATCTTCATACATGAGCAACAGCAGTTGTGTGTGAAATCAAAGCCATCAGCTTTGGACTAAAAAGACTTCATGTGTTACTGGCCCTGCAGTAGTAGCAGAGCCAACATGAAGCCCTCCTGTGCCATCCTCTCCTCTGCCCTCCACCTTCTCATTGCTTGCATAATTTTACATCCTCCTCATGTCCTAAGCCTGCCGTGATGGCTACCATATGTCCACGCTGGTTTCCCAATAAAAAAAATACCATTTCCCTTTTTAAACATTATAAAAACACAGGATGGACCTCGGGAGATATAAAATCAGGGTAGGATTTGGCGCTGAACAGCCATGTGTGGGGACTGACCAGCAGAAGACAGGCACCGCAAATCCACTGCCACGTCATTAGAAGATGGGGGAAGAACGAAGGACAAAGAGATTTTTCATCATCTACCCAACCGCCCATCCATCCATCCCACCTGTGCAAAACTCCCATTCCTCCCCACTTTTAATTCCTCCATCTGTTTTCTCTCTTTCCTTTCGGCCTTTTTTTCTTTTCAGCCATAACTTGTTTTGGCTCTCTGTCGCAATATTCTCCACAGTATTGCTATGTTTTTAAATCAGTTCTCTTCCTGTTCTCTCTCTCTCCTCCATACACCCTTGGTACCTCATCATCCAACACACACTCACACACACACAGCCATTCACACACTTCATTTCTTTAAATATTCATTTCCGTCTGTCTGTGATGTGTTTAATGGAGTTTCCTGTTCCCAGCCCTCCCACTTCCCTGAGAACCGCCATGTAGGAAGTGGCAGTCCTGGCAATGGTTCCTCCTGCCCCCTCTGACTGGTCACATTCCCACCTTATAGAAACAGACATCAATGGGGAAGAGAGATGGACCTATGCCATAGAGGTTACTGTCCATTTAATATTAGTGCTTTCTGGATTCCATCACAAAAAATAATGTTTGCAATAGCATTTTCCCACACAATATACAATCTTTTCTGGACAACCTGCATAACTCTGGTCTCTAATAAACTTAGCATATTACTCTGTTTCACAGCTGGTGGTTTCCCAGAATTTCTCTAATTCTTTTGACAGAAACAATTCCCAGGTTGTCACTGAGGAAGTTATGGCATGTTTTTCCTGAACATAAACACATGAACTTGAATCTGTAAAGTTTGTTTCACACTGTAAAGTATGATCCATCATCTGGCAAGGAAAAGAATAATTACCTGTGACAGATGAGTAACATTTCCAGAGTCCCTTCGGGTGGTCTGGAGTAATGTGCTACTGAGAGGTGAAAGGGAAAAATGATTAGAGTTAGTGTTATAAGGTTTGGTTACACTGAAAAGTCACAAGCTAAATTAATTTTTATCTTTCGGAAAAATCTGGGGAAATGCTCTGGAAAATAGTTAGGGACTGGTTTTGTCTGTCACAGTTGCTGTGAGCCAATAGCTGTGATGGGGTTGGATTAATTGGCAGGTGTATTTGATTGCAAGGAGACTCAGGTCTACTTAAAGCCCACGCTACAAGCAAGCCTGGGCTTACTATATGCTGCAGCACAAAGGCAGAGTTGGTTTGCTGCGATCGGGGTGACTGCCGGCCTTCTATTTACAGCGTGATGGTTCTTGGAGGACAATTGCTGTTCCCTGTTGAAGCTGTCAGCATGTGGGAGACTAGACTGTTTTAACCCTTCATTTTTATGGTCATTGCACTAATTACCTTTTAGAATTTTATTGGTTGTCATCTTTTGCCCATGAATTCAGACCTAGAATCTGTGTGTTGCATTGCTTCCATACAGTATAAAAGACATGGATGTCTTCTGGTGATGGTTGTCTTCCTTCTCTCACCCCAACCGGTCGCAGCAGATGGCCCCGCCCCTCCCTGAGCCTGGTTCTGCCGGAGGTTTCTTCCTGTTAAAAGGGAGTTTTTCCTTCCCACTGTCGCCAAAGTGCTGCTCATAGGGGGTCATATGATTGTTGGGTTTTTCTCTGTATCTATGAAGCGCCTTGAGGCGACTTTTGTTGTGATTTGGCGCTATATAAATAAAATTAAATTGAATTGAATTGGATGTAAGAGTGGAGTGCTCATTTATCATTTAAAACTTGATAGCCTGTATTTACAGTAAACTGTTGGAGTGGAACCCATGGACCTGTATAAGAGCTACATAGTCTTAAGTAATGGAGTAAAACACTAGAATCACTCACCAAAGCTCAAGCACAAACATATATATCCTGTAAAATGCACCAAAAGACACCAACAGCACACTGTGGGCAAGTCACAAAGTGGACACTTGAGGCTTCAAGTGACAGCTGTGGTCGCTGGCATAACAAAGCTTCTTGTTCAGAGTCCCTTAAACTTGCATTTTATCTGAAGGCTTTCCTGATGAGTTTATGGGCTCAGTCGCTCATTTTGGGTCATACTAAATCTTGGTCATAATAGGTTTCACAATGGATGATTGTCTTCGTTCATATATGTGACCCCACGCTCACTGTCCCTAGCCAATCAGCATGGGTTTTACAGTCAGATCTGGCCAACCTCATCAGATCTGGTGACAGAAGAAGTGCTTATGTCAGGTTTCAAAACGGGGCTTCAGAAACCAGTGGGCGATACTGTGAAAGATGCATCCATTATTACTGTTATACTACCTGTGCTCTGGAGCTTGTCATTGGGCTGTTCTCTGTTGCTACCACAGCATTGTGCAGTGCCATGCAGTACCCACTGGTATACGTCTAGTTGGTCAGGGGTTCATCCTACAGCGAGGTAATGACCCAAAACATAAGTCCAAGCTATGCCAGAACTACCTCAGGAAAAAAACACACGAGATGGTAAGCTTGAAAACATGGAGTAGCCAGCACAGTCTCCAGACTTAAACCTCGTGTAGCTATTTTGGGATGACCTGGACAGAAAAGTGAAAGAAAAGCAACCTACAAGTGCCACAAATTTATGGGTTGTATCTGTTATATCCAGTGTTGGGAAGGTTACTTTTAAAATGTATTCCATTACAGAATACAGAATACATGCCCCAAAATGTATTCTGTAACTTATTCCGTTACGTTACTCAATGAGAGTAACGTATTCTGAATACTTTGGATTACTTAATATATTATCATGCTGTTTACAACTACATGAATGTACTATTGCTGTGATTTATTACTGTTACTGAAGGTCCGCGGCTCCGAACCGTAGTAAAGGGACCTCTGGCTAATACGGTGGGTTCTGTGTCGGCTTGTAGCTGAAAACTAGCTTTACTTTGTTGTCTGGGTCAACTTTGCTAGCAGAGACAGAGAGAGGCGTTGAAAGGCTGCTCCAACAGAACTTATTGTTTTTGGAGGAAAACACGAACACGGTGTACAGTCGAGTCTTAATAGCTTACTTACAACTGGGCTCGTCAGGCTCTCTTCTTGGCTGCAGTGGTTATTATTATATTTACATGCTTCCAGCTCGCTCGTACTTTTCCTTTTTCTCCCTCCCTCGCTCACAGACACATAACGTGTATGGCAGTCCATTCTCCCTGCAGCACGGACTACACTGCCTATGATGCTACATTCTTTAGAGCTATACCTGTAGCATTCTGCCTATTAGCTTAGCACAACAACAACAGGCGCTCTCTCACCCAGGAAACACGCAGAGAGAGAGAGCGTCACCCTGTAACCATGGCAACCGTAACGCTGCCGCCTGGAACAACAGAACGTAGCTGTCAAACAAAACCCAAACAGTCCTGACCCGCCACAATATGAAACAGGGAAGTACCGCCGTGTAATCCATTTATTTCAACAAAGTAACTGTATTCTAAATACCACCTTTTTAAACGGTAACTGTAACGGAATACAGTTACTCATATTTTGTATTTTAAATACGTAACGGCGGTACATGTATTCCGTTACTCCCCAACACTGGTTATATCTGCTAAAGGTGGCTACTTTGATGAGTCAAAAGTTTAGTTTAGTCTATAAATTGATTCCATGATTTCTTTTTTTCACTCCAATTGCTTATTTGTAACATGCTTTCATTTCAGAGTGCAATGAGACTTTAAACTGCATAACTTTCAGTAAAAAATTGAAAATTGGTTTGTTCTAAAACTTTTGACTGGTAGTGTATATGGGAGCTATCACCAAGGTTAAAATAAACAAGAAAAATCTTGTATTTTTGATCTAAATGAGCAAATTCTGTAGATTCTGACATTTTATATGGTGTATGTCTGTGATATGGTTAACTCTGCTACACGATTATGCAAGAAGCTGTATTTTGGAATATCTCATTCATCATCAGGGCCTGTTTTTATTTATTTTTGTGTGTGTGCGTGTTTTTCTATCTTTCCTGTTCTTGGTCAGATTTGGTTCTGTCTTTTACCGCTTTACCACAATTTCATTCTTTCCTCCCATCTGAACCACGCAACGCCTCGGGGTCCCTCCCTGTCTGATACAAAAATAATCTGCTGTATGTTTCAAGTCTCTGTGATGACAGCTCAAGGACGTTCTCACATTTGTGTTTATTTGTGTGCATGTCTGTGTATGTTTGTGTGTTTTTGAGGGAACACGCAATGCTCTTGGACAGCTTCAGGCTTGGTTTTCTCATTCTGGCTCCAAACAGACCTGTTATTCAGGATATGGTGTAAGACTGGAAGAGGGTTAGGGAGACGGATCCAAATATCAAGACCCCAGGATAGAAGAAAGCGATTGCTTAATTGTGGCTTGTCATGAACTTGATGTTGATCTTTGGTTTACACTTGATCATTGCTGATCAATAAGCCAATATAAATCTAGTATTAGAGTATATTTATGTTTATTAATAAATCACACTAACAAGTGTGGTCTAGGGCACTCCAAAAGCTTTATGTTGTCTTATTTAGGCATTCAGAGATGGACTTGCTGTTTTGTTTTGGATCATTATCATGCTGCATAATTCAAGTACGCTTCAGCATCAGACCAAAAACTGATGGCCGGACAGTTTGGTTGAGAGCAGAATTCATTGTTCCATCAATTATGGCAAGTCATCCATCACACTACTGATGCCATATTTGATTGATTGTATGATGTTCTTTTTTATGAAATGCTGTTCGTTTTACACCAGATCTGGCGACACTCAGACTTTCCAAAAAGTTCAGCTTTTGTCTAGTCCCAAAATTCTCACATCTAGGGGTCCATCTAGTTGTTTTTTGCTAAATGTTAGATGAGTCTTTTTGCTTGTTTTGGTCAGCAGTAGTTTTCTCCTGGGAACTCTCTAACTTTTGCCCAGTCTCTTTCTTATTGTTGAATCATGAACTCTGACTTAACTCAGCCAAACGAGGCCCGCAGTTCTTTAGATGGGTTCCTCTGTGACCTACTGGATGAGTCATCGACATGCACATTTTGGTAGGCTGGCCACTCCCGGGAAGCTTCACCACTATTTTAAGTCTCTAGGGTCTCGGGTGTCTATCCCAGCTGTTTCAGGCAGGTGGGAGACAGTTCACACCTGGGACATATCGCTAGTAGATGACACATATTTATGTTGGTGAAAGATAACTGCAGTTTATTAGTTATTTAAAACTAAATGCAAGCAAAGATATGCTCCAATACGAGCAAAAGGTTTACGACTTACTCTGTAAGGCCCTCATTAATAAGGTACCAGTGGCACAGACATCCGAGGCATGTATATGCATGAGAACATCTACCAAGCAGTAAACAGAAAGGATACAGGAATCACTGTGAATCAGATCTATACTGATTTAGAAAATGAAATAGCCACCAAGATGCCGCTGTTATGAAATATATGCCCAGGTTGGGCGGTAATGATTGAACGTATGGCTTTACTGACCTTGAAGTTATACTCATAGCAGTAAAACTCGGATTTCTCCTGAGGAATGAGGAGCATTAAATGATGATTTAAATGATTTTTTGTACCCTACAGACTCTGGCTGTTTCAAACATTTTATTTGCTTTAAATTGTCTTATTTTTAAAAAATCTTAACAATGATCTTTTGCAGCTGCACAGCAGTTTTGTCAGGTTGTGAGTGATGCATGGTTTTCTTAACATTCTTGCTTTTCTGCCTATATGTTGATATAATGGATATACTCACACTTCCTCCAGCTTTTGTTACCATTGTGGGTGATTTTATAGAGTCAGCCCTCCCAGCCTCCAGTTCCTGAACAGCTTCCTAAATAAATGGATTCAAATGGAGTGTGAAGGATGTTTATAAGATGTGTTTTTAGCGTTTCCATTCCATGACCACACCACAATCAGGATGTCTCTTTCTCTTCCTCCAAGTGAAACCTAATGCCATTTCATATTACTAAAAATTTTGAAGTGATTTTCACTCCGTTCTATTGTCGGTGATCTTCAGAATAATATGGACACCTGTTATAGTGCTCACTGGTATTACAACAGGCTTTGTTGATGTCCCGTAAGCGCTCAGATGGAGCTGCTCCATGGCCTCTTGGCTGGCTTCTCCTTTCTTCCTTCCTACTAGCTTTTGTTGCAATCTGCCAAGCACACACACGCACACATACACACACCTGATCTTGACTCAGACCAGGTTTTTCGGAATCTGCAGGACCATGTGGCGGCTTGTTTTTATTTAAAGAGGGTGCATGTTTCCAGTAATCTCAGCTGGACATCTGGTCAATGGTGAAAAGCTGGATTTTAAATTAAAATAAAGTTTGTGTTTTACTAGAGCCAGAAAAAGATAAAAACAGAGAAGAAGACATACAACTGCTAAATAAATAAGAGGAGCTTATAGCAGGCCATGAAGAATATTGTGTTTCAGTGGAAAACATTATTTTTAGAGTATCCAGCCACAAACAGCTGGTCATACCTGGCAAATGTAGATATAATAAGTAGGGCAGGATTCCACATGTAAATATGACACATGCTCACTTTGACACATAAGCCTGGCTTTGGAGAGCCTGTTTACAGCCCCCAAAATTTAAATATATACAGAATTCTGTTAATGAACCTTGATTGGTCAGTCCAGGATTCACAACAGGACATCCTTCCTCGATGGCACCTGTACAGCACATGTTAACATCAAAACCCTACATGTGTCTGTATGAAGCGTTTGGCTTTTATGATCAGTGCTGACTGTTTTTAGGTGGCTGCTGCTGCTGCATCCACTCGTCCAGTTTCTTAACCACTTATCAGATTCAGCATCTGGACAGGGGGCGGGAGCTAAAAAAGAGAAACACACATCTATTCATGATCACCTTTAAATCTAACATGCATGTCTTTGTGGGAGGAAGCTGGAGTAGCTGGAGAGAACCCGAGCACGTACAGGAGGAAACATGCAAACTCCGCACGAAAAGGTCGCCTGGTTTTAAAAATGGGCATCCTTGTTGTCATCTACTGCAGCGGTCCCCAACCCCCGGGCCTCGGACTGGTCCGTCGTTTGGTACCGGGCCACGAGAGTAGAGGCTCAGGTGTGAAATGTATGGTTTCAGGGGTTTTTTTCGGTTTCCAGCGTTATTTTGTTATCGTTTTTATCGTTAACTCGGTTTTCCTGGGTCTTTTCACGTGTGTTATGAATAAATCTTCTTTTTTTCGGTACCGGTACTAGTTTTATTTTGTTGTATTTGGCCCGTTCTCACTCCCGAGGCGTAACATGCCGACGTTTTGTCACGTCCCGCGGCGTTCCTGAGGAACGCAAAAGGAGACCTTCGGCGTTCTTATGGTACGCGGTGGGTTATGGCCGAAATCCAGTGCAATGACGCTCCCGCGGTAATAGACGTTCCAGCCCTGTATTCCAGCCCTAAACCTAACCTTATCCCTAGCCCTAACCATAACCTTTTTCCTGACCTTATCCATGACTGTAATGATGTTAAATAGCATGTTTCTAAGCGATTTGAAGAAAAAGAGCGAACACGTGTAGATTGAGTCCATACGGTTCTCATATTTCCTCATTTTTCCGAGGTCGTCATTTAGGAACGTGGTGGGTAGCCGAAAACGTAATATGTTGACGATTTGTCACCTAGCGTAAAATATTACGCTTTGGGAGTGAGAACGTGTTGATTTATCCGCGACACCTTAAAGGCCGGTCCGTGAAAATATTGTCGGGCATAAACCGGTCCGTGGCGCAAAAAAGGTTGGGGACCGCTGGTCTACTGTACCACTGTAGCACTGTGCTTCCTGATTTGTGTTACATGTTACATTCAGGTCCATCAGAAACAAATGTTTTAACAATGTAACTACAGCTATTGCCTTGGACCACTTTTACAAAAAACTTATCTTCTTGCTGTGAAAATGATCAGGAAACCCATGGATGTTACTTTTTTGAAGCACACAGCCATCCAGCCATCCGTGTCAGTTTCTGACACAAACAACTAGGGATGCACCGATACCGATACTGGTATCGGGGCCGATACTGTAAAATGTGTGTGTACTCATACTCGTAAAAGTTAACCGATACCATGAACCGATACTAACTTATTTCATTAGTCAGAGGGTGGCTTGTCATTTCTGTTGTAGTTTTTTAGATTGGTCACTAGGGGGACATCCTGCGCTAAACAGGAACAGGGTTAGGCGAGTGAGACTGGCGGCTCCAGATAAAAAAGAGAAACTGGAGGCTGCTGTAGCTAGGCTAAACAAAATGTCAGCAGTGTGGAACAGCCAACTTTAACTCAGGTTTTGGAAAAGCGATGAAAAATGTCAAGAGAAAATCCACGGGCAGTGTGTGTGTGTGTGTATCACTCAGTATCGGCAAGTACTCAGATCCAAGTATCGGTATCGTATCAGTTTGAAAAAATTGGTATTGTTGCATCCCTACAAACAACTGATTTGTGCTTTGTCAGTTACACAGATGTTCTTGTTTCCCACAGATGACAGGATAATAGCAACTCAAATGTCCTATGTCTTCAAAAAATACTCCAAATTGACAACGGGATCTGGTCAGATCTGTAATGGATATATTCTTTTCGTAGATACTTACGTTCAAAGGGCTGAGCATTGCTTGTTATTTAGTGGCAGATTTTTCAAAGTCGTTGGGTGTGTCAGTGAGCTTTTCTAGAGATATCATGCAGTTTATTTAAGAGTACATGAAATCCAAATATGTGGTTTTGGATTAGCATTCCTGTGGTCCCTCAAGAGTCTCAGCTCATCTCTTCATTATCTGACAAAATAATTGAGTCTCCACCAGCCCACCAATGAAGATTAGAGGATATCAGTCTTTCCATCGCTTTGCCTTGATACTGTTCCCACCCTTCCTCCCTTTGGAGTTGCAGCTTATGCAGCTGGAAGCAAACTCTCAGCTACAGGGGAAAGGAATGGAGGAAACCCTTTTCCACACCATACCCGGCCAATGCTTTCTTCCCAAAGGGTACATAATGGCGATGTGAACAGTGGAGGCATGCTGTCCCTGGCCTTCACTTGCAGGGCTGGACGAGGGTGTTTAATGTAACACACATTATCAAGCCTTAAAACCTGAATCCTCTGGGTAGGTGGAAATGTTGACGCTAAATTGGTCATATAGCAAATTTCTATATTATGTATACTAAGTGTGACATAGTTAAATTGCAAAACTGGAGCTTTAATGAAGCAGTCACGTCACTCTGGATTTACTACCATAATTGGCTTTTGCACGTCCTACATTGTAACAAAGAGAAGAAAGAAAGAATACAGACGCTTCAGTGCTATAGGCGGGGAAGCCAGCTGCCCACTGATGAAGCACTGGGGGTAGTCTGTGAAAAGTATTATAAAATGTTAATAACACTTCTAAAATAAAACACCGCTGTAGATACTGTGGAAACAGAAACTATGTGACCATCCAAAGTGAGTGAACTCCCTGCAAGTGTAGGCTGACACCAGCCACTGGGACAGGATTAAACCCTTAGACTAAAACAACTACAGTTTGATACCAAAGTAAAATCTGACTGAAACAAAGTGCAGTCAAACGGTTACAAGTCAGCTTCGAGGTAACATAATTTTCAGTGTCTATAAAACCTTAAAATTAACACATCACAAGCAGTTATTGAGTTCTTTGTTTTCCATTTAAAGAAAAAGTTACGAGGAACCCACAAATTATTTTAGTAGCACCGTATTTAAATATAAAGACACAATAAATGATGAAGGATTTAGGTTTTGCTACATATTCATTCTTTATGAAGCATTATTTCATGTCTCATTCCACACTCAAAAGAGAAATTCTAAATACGTCAGTAGGGTGCCAGGACATGATCTGTTAGAGATGCAGCAAACCGCATGATTACTAAACTTGCCACTGTATAACGTCAATTCAAGGAGGATTTACTTGCTTTTCCTTTTCATCATATCGCAAAACTCAATGTCAAATTTTCATGATTCTGAAGACCTTTAAGATTTTCTCTTCAGGTTTGGGTTAAAAGCTTAGCTTTACAGGTTCATTCTCGACTTATTATTTATTAATTGTTTTTATTTAGGCAGCACGGTGGCACAGTGGTTAGCACTGTTGCTGCACAGCAAGAAGGTCCTGAGTTCAATTCCACCATCAGGCCGGGGTCTTTCTGTGTGGAGTTTGCATGTTCTCCCCGTGTTTGTGTGGGTTCCCTCCGGGTACTCCGGCTTCCTCCCACCGTCCAAAGACATGCAGTTTGTGGGGATAGGTTAATTGGAAAATCCAAATTGCCACTAGGTGTGAATGTGCGAGTGAATGGTTGTCTGTCCCTGTGTGTTGGCCCTGCGACAGACTGGCGACCTGTCCAGGGTGTACCCCGCCTCTCGCCCTATGACAGCTGGGATAGGCTCCAGCGCCCCCTGCGACCCTGAAAAGGATAAGTGGAAGCGAATGGATGGATGGATGTTTTTATTTATTTTATTTATTTATTAACCTTTATTTAACCAGGAAAATCCCATTGAGATTAAAAACCTATTTTTCAAGGGAGACCTGGCCAAGATAGGCAGCAGCAGGTGTCTCACAGTTACAGAAATGACTCAAACACAGGCAGCAACAACAGACATGCAACTCATTTGCTCATAGATCATGGAAAGGTCAATCTAAAAACAACCAAAGAATGAAAAAGCACCCAGTATTGATGGGGTGAAGAGGAACGGGACCAGGTATAGGACTCCAAAAAAGTGTGTTTTTTGAATGCAAAGCCCACAATATGTGGGCACAGACAGTTTTTTGTAGGTTAAGCATGACCATGCCATGACAACAAAAGACATTTAAATCTTAATTTTAAAAAAAGTACCATGGAAGTCTTTGATTTTAACCTTACACCTCTGGTAACCACTGGTCATGAGGGAAAATGTAAATAAAGTTTAACACATGGGCCCTTGGTTGTATTGTTTTAAATGGTATTACCTCATTTATAAGCCATAAATTAAACCGCTGTTATCGTTATAATGGATTAGTGACAGACAAAAAGGTTGTGTGAAGAGTAATGAGAAGTGGAGAGCAAGGGTGGGAAGGTGGAGGGAAAGAAAATGTGAAATCTGGCTCCTATCTGTGGGGGAGCGGTAGCTAGAGCCGGACGAGTTAACAGATGTTTTAAAGTGCTAATCTAATCTTTATGCCAGGCCTCCCCCCCTCCTCTCTCTCTTTTTTTCTCTTTCCCCTCTCGCGTCTCATTTTTTTCTTCTTTACTCCTTCTACTTATTCTAGAGGGATGCTGGAAAGACTCCAGTCTTTGTTAATGCATCTCAGGAGCATCATGTACTGCCGTTGTGCTGAGCCATGGTTATTCATGCATCTGTTATCAACCCTGATTTCAGACTAAGACACATATGCAATAGCAATGAGGGAGTCTGCAGTAGAGAAAAAGTACGCTGAAAAATAAACTTGCTTTGTGAAGATGCCTAGGAGTGAAAGGAAGGATTAAAGCAAGGTAAAGATGAGGGTATGTCTTTACAATTCTCACTCTGGCACCTTTTTGTTTTGTTGACTTTGCCGTTTATTTACGCGCCACCAAAAAGTGTGTTGCGATGGTTTATTATATGGCTCTGGTGCAGGATGAAGGGGGAATACACTGACCTTTTATGTTAGTGGACCTAATAAATTTGAGGCTTAGTCTGAGTTTTAACTCATTTCCTCCTCTTGTCACTCTGTTCCTTGAATTTCCCTGTTGCTTTTCCTGCCTTCCTCCCCCTTGCTGCCTGATAGGAGGGAGGCTTTGTGTCAGACAGTACCTGCATTGAAATATACTGACAGCTCCCTCAGATTTAGCGGATGTGCTTGCACAGGAGTTAATGTGACTCCACACAATTTAGCAGCTAACCCAAATCCTGTGGTTAAACCCTCACGCTAGACAAGAAACAAAGAGGCATTGCCAGCAAAATCCACAGGTCACAAAACCTGGAAACCAAGCCAGAGATTAGAGGTACATGCTGAAGCCTGGGAAGAAATAAAGCCCTAATATTTATGGTGACATAAGCTGTTAATCACTTATAGGTCCACAGATCATTTCAACGGTTTGATTTTCACATTATTTATTTTGCCTTCACGTTTTTTGTCATTATATATTTTCTTGCATCTCAGGTAAATTTAAGGGAATCAGTGAATGTGGTTGTTTCTTCTCCTATGACATGTCCTAATGCCGATTCCTGTTTTGCTACCCATGCAGCACGTTGAATGTGCAAGTCATAAAATACACTATGATGAGTTCACCCTGGCAACAAGTACCGGAGCTCCGGCAACTCACATCCTTCTGCTGTGCTCGCTCCCTTTTCCTCTGTGTACTACTAACCATCTGGAGAAGAGTGATATCGTCAAGGTAAACACACCAACAGCTGTCAGCCAAGCTTTGCTCTCTCCTGTTGCCATCTCTCGCTTCCTTCATTGCTCGATTCCACCTTATATGTCCTGTTTCAGTCATTCTGCCCCTTCCTTTCTGTTTGTTTCTTGTCTGTTGGCTCATCAGTGGGTACGCACAGTTGATGGATACATTCGTGCTGCTTTTCCCTTCTGGTGTGGGCCCTGTGAAGTGAGTGATGGAGGACACCAAGGACACAGACTGAGTGATGTGTTCGGTTAATGGCAGATACGTCTGACTTCATTAAAACAACAAAAGATGCAACTTGAGTCTTAATTTTGCATTTTTGGCTTTGCTTTAAATATGTACTAAGATTGCACTCTAAACCTTAGAGCACAAGCTTGGAATATGGCAATGTTGTGTGAGTCTGAAGGGTGTGAAAACATAATGAGTAAGGTTTTAAATGAGCATTTGTGAGGCATAACTTCACAGAGTGGTTGAGCGCTGTTACATGCAGTAGTGCAGAGTGCAGGGTCATGTTTTGCATCCATTGATAGCTTGTTCCGATTAGTGAAACATGCCAAAACAAGTTCAAGGAAATCATTTTATGACACAATTTAACTGGTTCTACGTAACCAAGTACAATTACAAGTAGGGATACACCGATACCGATACTGGTATCGGGGCCGATACTGTAAAATGTGCGTGTACTCATACTCGTAAAAGTTAACCGATACCATGAACCGATACTAGCTTATTTCATAAATCAGAGGGTGGCTTGTCATTTTTGTTGTAGTTTTCTAGATTGGCCACTAGGGGGACATCCCCTAGAGACAGTGCCAATAGTTCAGTGATATTCTGTTAAATTACAATGTGGAGACTCCGCAATAATTTAACAGAAGTGCTTATTTTTCACTTGAAATTTTTTTGTGGTCATTTTTATTAAGATATTATTTATTATCGGCAGAGAATAAAATAAAACCTGTCTTCCAATTCATTGCATTTGTGTGTGTGTGTGTGTGGTAGAAGTATCGGTTTTTGTACTCGGTATCGGCAAGTACTCAGATCCAAGTATCGGTATCGTATCGGTTTGAAAAAATTGGTATCGTTGCATCCCTAATTACAAGGAATACCCAAGGCATACTACATGACAATTTTCACGGAGACTTTCTGGTTCTACTTTAACCTTTTAAAGCCGGTCGGAGCGGACACGCTCCATTTTGCATAACTATTTTTAAATCCCAGTAACACTGCAACCACATAAGCTAGCGCAATCATTTTTTTTGCATATGAAACCGGAGGAGTTGTACTTACGTCTTATGCCATCAGCTTGTCCTCGGTCACAGTTTCCTTCCACATATAGCTTTGCAAAAACTGCATAAAAAGCGCTTGCAGCAACAAAAACATAATATTCCAGAAACACGCTTTGCTGATCCGATCAGCTGTTCATAACACTTCCTACGTCCATCAGCGTGAACTATCGCATGTCCGCCATGACCTGGCAGAAACCGGAAGTGACGTCATTTTGCAGAAATGTAGTTTTTACCATCAGGGCCTCATGAGCCTATACTGGTGTTTTTAAAAGTTATGTTTGACTTTATGACTTTCTGTATCGTTTCTGGGATGCTTAGGACTCATATTGCACTGCTGGAAATAGTTTATTTTGATGCATATGCTGCTTTTTTGCAAATTTGTATTATAATATTTATTTTTGTTTTTCCTGCAGTATATAAAAATTGGTGTATTTCAAAAATAAAACTATGAAGACACTCAAAATAAGTTTCCTGTGGTGGGAAACTAGTTTGTGCAACTTTTTTGTATTTGCAGTTTTGAGGGATAAGACTCTTAAATTTCTCTAACTAGAAATATATGTTAAAAAAACAAAAACGATTTTCAATTATTTTGAAGTTTATTGGACTTTTTTGCAATTTATGTCATTACTATGCACTTAATGCAGACATATTATTAAAATTTGGGCTATAATGGTTGTATTGATGGATAGCAGCTTGAAATGCTCCCAAAAATGGCTCCACAACATGTAAAAATATAATATAAGCTCTGGCGGACTTGGTTCTATGGTAGGTCTTAAAGGGTTAAATGGAAGTCCTGTATGAACTGTATACCAGATTTTTATGTTTATAAAGCTATCATGGCCAGATTTTCAGGCTCACCTTTAGTTTTCCTTCAACTGTGAAGTGGTTTTAATATTAAGTCTGACAGTTGGCTTATTTGCAGCCTTTTTCAGGGGGGGAATTAAGAATAAGAAATAAGAACATCTCCTTCCTTCTCTCTACTTCAGTGGTGCAGTACATTTCCCTGAACACATGCCTTGAGTGTTAAAAACAAACCCGTGGTGGTGAGAGAAAGAAGGAATAGCAAAAAGGACGGAAAGAATGAATGCAATTTCCATTTGAGCAAGGTCAGCATCTGCATTGCAAGACACCTGTAAAAACAGAATTTTTCATCCTTCAGCTGTAAGGGAATTGGAAGAGGTAAGGTGGAGGTGGAGTGGAGAAGGCCTGGAGAGATGGACACGGGGTCAAAGAAGAGGGAAAAAAAAAAAGGTTTGATTAACACATCATGCCTACAGATATTTTCACTCAGGAAGGACTGACAAAGAGGGATTTTTTGAACAACAGCTGGAGCTCATGTACCTCTGCGTCTCCACATCAAGCCCACAAGGTTGGAGAATGGCTGGCGAATGCAGCGGCCCTTCCTGCCTTCAGGGGTCAGTGTTCTGGCTCGTGGCTCACCTGCTTCCGGCCAGCCCACCTGGTGTTTTGACTTGCTGCACCTGCCTTACTCTGTGATCCAGAGGTCTAGTTCTTCTCATTCATTTTCAGCATGAGTCTTGCCTTTGAAGCTCAGAGGTGAAACCCAAAACCTTCGCTATCTGTTTTATGTGTTCCAGACTGAAACCACCAACAGCACCACCAACAGCAGCAGCAGCACACAACTGGTATATACATCCACATCTGCTATAGTAATTTCAGACACTATGATTTTATTGTATGACACACTATATGTATCTAAATGCAATTTAGTGTACTTAAGGGGTTAGCATGATTGAAAACTGTTTCTGATGTCCAAAAGGGATTTTTTGTGGCCATTAAGGGTCTTTGACCCCAGCAGTATAAAGCAATGCCCTGAATCTCCTCTTGCTGGTATATCACTGTCATCTTGGCTTTTATTTATTACAGCTGTTCAAAAAACCTGCAGGCCCAGAAGATATGTTGCTGGGTCTTCTTGCCAAATCCATAGTCTTTAACAAATGCAGCTGATATTCCTTTAGAAATATGTGAAATCAAAAGAGCACATTTATAACCATCAGAGTTATTAAATTCCTAAGATTTATTGTCTCACTGTGGCTTAGTATTTGTTTACACAGACTAATTTATTCAGGCATTATAATAACGTTTAAAAATGTAAACTCTTACACCGTCGTAGTCATTCAAACTATGCCTTAGACAGATATTCATGCAGGTTTCATATGTACAGTGGGTGGGCTGTACAGTTGACTTAGCAGTGGGTTTTGTGGACCAGGTTAGGGAACAGGGGACACCGGGGATTAACCAGGTTTTCTCCATCTGTGTCTCCCCTTGGCTCTGTTGGTGTGAGTGGAAATAAGCCAGTCATCATGAACTCAGCCTGCACTGTAGTAAACCAGGAAGCAATCCCCACGCCTCAGTGACATTGCTTATATTTGACGGCTGCTATATGATACAGAAGAACTCTGATGTGGTCCGAAGTTCAGCTGCAGCACTGATTACTGACACATTTCACATTTACATTTCTAATGACACTGACTAGGAGTAGATTTTTCAAAGGTGATGTTTTATATGTAATGTATAATATTTTATTTTTGTTCCCGTAAAAAATGGTAAATGGCCTGTATTTGTATAGCGCTTTACTAGTCCCTAAGGACCCCAAAGCGCTTTACACGTCCAGTCATCCACCCATTCACACACACATTCACACACTGGTGATGGCAGCTACATTGTAGCCACAGCAAAATAGAGGATCACATTAAACATTCTCTAAGTATGGATGGGAAGTAAAAAGTGAGTGGTTGATATGTTTCCTGTGTTAGACTTTAATTCAATTTTATTCAATTTAATTTTATTTATATAGCGCCAAATCACAACAAAAGTCGCCTCAAGGCGCTTCATAGATACAGAGAAAAACCCAACAATCATATGACCTCCTATGAGCAGCACTTTGGCGACAGTGGGAAGGAAAAACTCCCTTTTAACAGGAAGAAACCTCCGGCAGAACCAGGCTCAGGGAGGGGCGGGGCCATCTGCTGTGATTGGTTGGGGTGAGAGAAGGAAGACAGGATAAAGACATGCTGTGGAAGAGAGACAGAGGTTAATAACAGATATGATTCAATACAGAGAGGTCTGTTAATACATAGTGAGTGAGAAAGGTGACTGGAAAGGAAAAACTCAATGCATCATGGGAATCCCCCGGCAGCCTACATCTATTGCAGCATAACTAAGGGAGGATTCAGGGTCACCTGGTCCAGCCCTAACTATATGCTTTAGCAAAAAGGAAAGTTTTAAGCCTAATCTTAAAAGTAGAGATAGTGTCTGTCTCCTGAATCCAAACTGGAAGCTGGTTCCACAGAAGAGGGGCCTGAAAACTGAAGGCTCTGCCTCCCATTCTACTTTTAAATACTCTAGGAACAACAAGTAGGCCTGCAGAGCGAGAGCGAAGTGCTCTAATAGGGTGATATGGTACTACAAGGTTATTAAGATAAGATGGGGCCTGATTATTTAAGACCTTGTATGTGAGGAGCAGGATTTTGAATTCTGGATTTAACAGGAAGCCAAAACAGGAGAAATATGCTCTCTCTTTCTAGTCCCTGTCAGGACTCTTGCTGCAGCATTTTGGATTAACTGAAGGCTTTTCAGGGAGTTTTTTGGACATCCTGATAATAATGAATTACAGTCGTCCAGCCTGGAAGTAATAAATGCATGAACTAGTTTTTTTTTGCGCCAGGGTGCACCTTGCCTCTAACTCATGGTCAGCTGGGATAGTCACCAGCCTCCTCCTGCAACCCTGAACTGGAAACAGAGATAAGAAAATGGATGGATGTTCCCGATAGGTCATAATTCAATCAAAAACTATCAGTGGCACTTTTATCTACAGCTACCTTTAACCTGATGTCTTTATACTTCTGTGCAAAATCTGAGTTGAATTGCATGGGGACTTGTGAACATGAAGGGTTGCCTGTCTCGCTGTATTGGTGACCTGACTGGGGTGTACCCCACATCTCATGCTACGACAGCTAGGATAGCTTCCAGCACTCTCTGCGACTCTCAGATGAATGGTTAAGGAAATGAATAGCTGGATTAGCTATATAACTAATAAGGATTTGAATATAAATAACGATTCTTTTGTGGTGATTTCAAAAACTATAGTCAGTATCTTGATTCATAATCAATCATCCAGGTAAGTAAATTCCACAAGGTTGATTCTTTTCATCAATAATCAATCATGATCAATTCTCTTTGATGGGCTTTGATTAGTGGCTGTTGATCAATGGTCATGACAATTTGCAAATTAATGATTAAAGAACTGACCTCACAGCCTATTGTTCATTCAGGGGGCTGGTTTCAGTCATTGTGCAAATGTACTGTTTATAAGGTTGGGGAAATTTGCAGTCTGACACTGAACAAGTCACTTGGATGAGTGACGAATCGTTTCTCCCACTGAAAACGCTACGTCCAGATGAACAGAATCAACCTTTTGGGACGAGGAAAAAATGGGATTGAGTAGGAGAAAATACATCAATCTTTTGAGAAAGATATTTTGACTATATAAGCTATACTATTGAATCATTACAACGTATTTCTCTGGGGCAGACTTTTATATGCGACTCATCGATGAGCATTGAGGATGTCATCAAAAGAAAATTGTCGTCTGGTTTTAATAATCTTGAGAGACCAGTGCCCCACATTATGAAGTAACATGGGTCATTTCTACCCTCTTCTACTGACCTCTGATCCAAAAATCCAGACAACTGCTCACAAGTGCGGCAATGCTGCCCTCAGTGCCCTGTAACTGGGAGTAATCCTCCACCGCACCTCTCGAGTCCTCGAGCATTGATTTATGGACTGGAGAAGACGATCCTCTGGTGTGACTGGGTCAAGGCTGCTGCTGCTGCCTAGCTTTAAACTGCACACACCTGACAAGATAAGAGTCATCATATCCTGTCTTTATCCTCTACAATTTCACCCTTACGGATCTGTAATCAGAACAACTAGGACAGAAAGGAAAAGAAAAAGTGTTACCTGGCCATTATTAACACATAATGAGGTCAGTTGAGTATGCTGCATTTAAAGCAATCACATTTTTTTATGTTCTTAGTTATTATACAACATTTTCCAGCTTGTTCTTATGAAGACTTATTTCAGTCCTTTAGTTGTGAGGAACAAATGTACAATTTAACCACGAGTTTGAGTCAAGTACTTGGAGAAGTTTAGGGGTCAGGCTGGCAAGCAAAAACTGTGGCAGCTTGGGCAGCTGACTGAAAAAAATCAGGTGAGGAAAAAGTGAACTTGATTAATGTGTAATTTGCAGAGGGGATGCTGAAGGATCAGAGTGATAAATGAGGCAGTGGGAGGGGTTGTAGGTGAAAGAGTGAGTAAGGGTCATGAAATAAAAGAGGCCAGAGGTTATCGTGCAACCACTGCATGAACGATGACGTGTTACAGCACATGCTGAAATGCACTGGCAGTAACCCAGAGTGTTATTTGGTACAATGCACATACTCTATGTGAACATGAGATCATGAAACACATGTGAGGTGCACATCTTCAGCTGCTTATTTTCATGGCACAATTTATCTCGTCTCTCTCCCTTTCTCTCTCTCTCTCTCTCTCTCTCTCTCTCTCTCACACACACACACACACACACACACACACACCTACCTGTGCACTCCTGACAGGTGTTGAAAGATGAAATATACAGGGGAAAGGGGTTTATAGAGTTCCAGCTGTATGCTCTGGACAGTTACCACCAATGCACTGCAGCAGGGCTGCTTCACACCCAGTACGCATGTGCAAAATTGTTAAGGTAGTGCAGACATCTGGGACTTCTTTTTGACGCCTCAACACACTTATTTAATACACACATTGCCATGCCTGCGCGCATATCTACTTCTAAAGATGTAATCAGAGATGGGCAGTAACGCGTTACTTGTAACGTTCGTGACAACAGCTGTGTGCAGATCAACAATGGATCATATATCGAGTGCGGGAGAGAGTATGAGCGTGCAGCGTTTAAAGCGTGGAAGTACTGACCTTACTTTGAGTTTGATTCCATAAAAAGTGACAAAAACATTAGTGTCCGCTGTGCGTGGGAAGAAAACTTCGTTTTAAAGCGAAAAAAACCCCTAAACTTCCAAACAAGCACCGAGTAGCTACGACGTAATGGGAAACTCACAGAGAAGCTGCCGTATCCTTCCACTGACCGCTGTGGCACACCTGCACCAGGGTAAACCTCCGCCTACCCCACTCCTGCTTTACAGGTGAAAATAGAGCAACAGGACCGCTAGTCTTTGACTTTATTTATTTTCTGCTGTGTTTTACTTGCATCTATTTGAAAGAGTGAGTGTAGCACAAAAAAATATTTTATTTTATGTGCTGGAATGTGCAGAAAATAGGTTTAAATGTTAAACAAATTTCTTCCAGTCAGAGAATGTTGCAGATAATGAAATTTTTGCTTGATGCATAAAGTTAAAAGATTAAAACTAATAAAACAAGTTTTAAAAAGAGACTTTTCCATCTGATTACATTTTGTATGATGGATTATGCAGAAAAAGTAGAATTTGGCTGAAAGATCTATCACTTTATCACCTATTCAGGGTGTAAAGCGTGTTTTTAAAAAAGTAACTAAGTAACTAAGTAACTAAGTAATTAATTACTTTTGAAAATAAGTAATCAGTAAAGTGACGGGATTACTTTTTTGGGGAAGTAATCGGTAATTAGTTACTGATTACTTTTTTCAAGTAACTTGACAAACACTGGATGTAATGCATACATCGGTAGTGGTATTTGGTAATGGCATGTTTTAAATGCACGGGAAATCAGCACAATCTGAAATCTCATCCTGTTCTCTTCTGTGGAGGCAGGCCTGTGAAAATTAAAGATATTACATCTGAGAGCCTGGATTGCTGTAGGAGATATTGACAGGAGTAGGCACAGATTTTTATATTTCTGTTATCAAGAAATGAATCAAAGAGGAAATACTTATATCAAGGCAATGAAAACATGAAAAGAGATCTAAAAAGAAAAGATGAAGATTCAACTAGCTTAAGGGGGATGTGTTCTGTTAAGGCAGGGTCCTCCAGTTAAAAACACAACAATGCTGTTCAGTTAGTCTGACCCCCTCCATTCAATCCTTACTCATTCTCGCGACCTCCATTGATACATGTGATCAAAAGCATGCGTGTGGTGTTCTTGTTTTCCTCAAACGGTCTGAAGAAATTTCCTCTTTTGTTTAAATTTGAAACCAGTCACAGTGTCATATCGTGCTCTCTGTGGGTTTCCTCAATCTGCTCCGAGTGACTGACGAAGAATATACATGTATTAAAGATATTTCATGCATTTGGGCTCCAGAAAAGGAAAAAATAAAAGTCTCCCAACAGTTGTGCTGTTTGCTCTGTTTATTAGAGGTATATTGTCAAACATTTTACAAGCTCTTGCTTAAATGTTTCCATTTAGAGAGAAGAATGCAACACTGAAACATTTACCAAGCTCAGCAGAGAACACACGTATAGCCCCTGTTTGAAAGGCACTAAAGTCCCTGTTTTAATATCAGTCATCCTTTTTTAAAAAAAACATCTTGACACATGCAGACACGACTAGCTAAGACACCTGTTGTTACACACGTCAGTAGCTATAATACACAGAGCTTACAATTGGCTTGTTAGTTGAGCTTTTGTAGGCCACACCACTTACGTCTGCTATTGTGTGTTGTACACTTAAAAGTGTTCAATGATAACATGAGAAGTAACACAGACTGTTAATTCAATACACTGAACAGTTGCATGGATGTGAAGCTACCTTAAGTCACTTCATTCGGATCGCAGACTTTTAATATGCTGTATGCTCTACTGAGTGCAGGTATCTTAAATATGTTAAAGATTAAATACACCATATTGCAGCTATTTAAATAGATAACGTGTCTTTTAAGTTAGAATCAGGATTCAGTGGATTTATATATAATCACAAGACAACTATCACTGGATTTCCTCAGTCTGCAAAATAAATTTACAAAAAAAAAAGTCTCTTTTATTTAAATAATAATGTTAATAGTACATTCAAATAATAGCATAATAGTTCCTCAGCATTATTGTTGTGGTTTTTAAATAGCTTGATGAAGGAGTGTTCGTGAAGGGGTGTATTCTTTTATTACCTTTCATAAAAACATATGAACCCTTCTTCCCAGTTCGAATACTGCGGAAACAACGCCATCTCCAAGTCTGGATGCCACACTGGTGCCGTCGTCATATTGCTAATGCTGCCGGTCATCAGTAAGTCCATCAGAACAGTAAAGAACTGTGTAAACCCTGCTCTAAAAAAAGCTAAGCACATATGCACGTGCCTGTCAGACAGTTTTTGTCAAAGCTAGATGTGTAGCAAACATGAATATACGCTTCTGCTGTAATAGCAACCAGTTGGTCGATGATGTGCACTGTTGCATTGTAGCTAAATGGGAGAAATTAAATGACAGGGCAGTTTGACCATATTTCTGCTAACACTTGTTCCTCTCCTGTTTTCTAATTACTTTTATATATATATATATATATATATATATATATATATATATATATATATATATATTCTCTCATCTGCATTTTCATGCTTCTGTTGCTTCTGTTTTCCCACCGACCACGTGAGTTTGTCACTCTAGCTCACTACCGACAGCCGCAGCCCTCCACGACCATGTCCTGATAATTTTTCAGCACAACTCGGTCTTGAGAGTCCAGGTAGAGCAGGGCGATGGGACTGAGAGAGGTTGGGACGCAGCAGGCCCGGGGCACTGCTCCATTCACAGAGTTTACCAGAGTTTGCACCATGGCGTGGCTTGAGGAGTTCATGTGGTCGGCCAAAGGAAAGCGACACTCACCCAGGCAGAAGAAGGCGTCGTAGCCACTGGGTGCAATGATCCACTTTTCCCAGCCCACGTCATTGAAATCTACGTATAGTGGATGGCGGCGGCACCTGTTGCGGGAAAGGCGCTTCAGTTTTGCAGAACGACCACCGTTTCTTTTCACCCTT
This sequence comes from Neolamprologus multifasciatus, assembly GCF_963576455.1. NCBI lineage: Eukaryota > Metazoa > Chordata > Actinopteri > Cichliformes > Cichlidae > Neolamprologus > Neolamprologus multifasciatus. The sequence goes on from NC_140452.1 coordinate 4,792,095, forward strand.
CCACGTTCGCTCCAACTGATTCCTCCTTTGTCATCCGCCCAGCTCGGCACAGTATACCCCAGTTTTTTGTCCCTTTCCCAGATTTGGTTTCTATTGAGACCCTTGTTTTTAGTCTTGACCCTCGCCTTTGCTCCTTTTCTCCTCTGGCCATTACCAGCGTTTCTTCTGCCATGTTTGACTAAAGGCTGTCCACGGCCATCATGACTGTAAGTAACCAAGAGGGGTCTCTCTTGGGCCCAGCTGTGATCGTCTTGTCCCACAGATCTGCATACCCTCAGGTGTGCCTCTTTTGATTTCTCTGTCCCCTCACTTGCAGCAGAAGAGAGGTTCTGCTCAGGAAGTGAGGTGGTGTTGTTTTCAGGTCTGACCTCCAGGAGGAATCCTAGGCTGCCAGTCCCAGCATGGGCCTTATGTAGGAGTTCTGCACTAAGACTAAAAGCCTCCCAGAAACCACTTGCTTTAAAACTACGAAGGCCATTGGGGAGTAACCTTGTTTCCAGCAGAGTGGGCTCAGGGTCCTCATGGTGCTCAGAGCGGTATAGGTTTAGTCTGTGGGGTCCAGGACCCAGAGCTGCTCCATCACTGCGACGGAGGCGGAGCTCAGCAGAGAGCACACTCTCATCTTGAGGGATGGAAGAGATATTGAAGGAAATGTGCACTCTGGTATGATCCTCTGCACCAAGACTGTCTCCAAGGGGCTCTAAGTGGAAGAGTGACAAAGCAATATAACAGTTTAGTAAGACTTTATTTGAGCAATAGCAGGAAAATTGATCAGCGTAGTCAGCAAATAATTTAACACTGTTGTTTTTTTAAAGAACCTTAATTTAAAAAAAATGAAATCTATATCAGATAGATTATTTTAAAAGAAATTTGCATTATACATTAACCTATAACACTAAAAGTCTTATAGTTACAGCACGTGGGTTGGTTCCTTTATGGATTTTCCTCACAAAAATGCAACATTAACTAATGTCATCCTCTGTATTAGCAAATAATTGTACTGGCAAAAGTTGGGATTCCTTCAGTGGTGCTACAGGATTACCTGATCCTTCGGATTAGATTAAATGACTGTGTGTGCGCCTCCTTTGTCATTTTCTTAGTTTGGAGTAAACGTGTCTGACAGGAATATGCAGTGTTAACTCACTGATGTTTCGCTGATAATGAACCATTATCGCAGGTCTGCATTTATTCTAGCTTGTTTGTGCTGAAATAAGGGCAACTGGGAGGCAAATATGGTGGCCAGGATGGGCCCAAAAGCTAATGTTTCCCTGGTGAACAGGTTAATCCAACTATAATTGAACAACCTGGAGGAGAGGCTGCTGGTGACATTCTATAGAGCCACCATAGAGAGCATCCTAACGTACGGCATAACAACATGGTATGCAGGGTGCTCAGTTGCAGACAGGAAAGGACTGCAGAGGGTCATCAACACAGCCCAGAAGATCACTGGCTGCTCTCTGCCCAGTCTGGAGGCCATTGCAAACTCCCGATACCTCAGCAGAGCTGGCAATATCATTAAGGACTACTCTCACCCCAGTAATCAACTGTTTGAACTATTACCGTCAGGCCGACGGTACAGGTCACATAAAACCAGGACAAACAGATTCAGGGATAGCTTCTTTCCCAGAGCTATCACCGTAGTAAATAAGCACAAAACAATTAAACCTGCTTAACTAGACTTGCCATTGTCACTATATTATGCTGCTATCCTGTATATATTGTACTTATTATTGTCTGAGTACTACAGTTGTTTTATTGTACTTTTTATATTTTACATTTATATTTATTTTGCATTTTGCACCAAGGGAGTGGCACTCCAATTTCGTTGTACTTTGTACAATGACAATAAAGGCTATTCTATTCTATTCTATTCTATTCTATTCTAATACGAAGAGTCCAGAGTCTATATTTTATCTTAGTCTAAATCTGATCTCATACATGTTTTGAAAACACATCTTATATCAAACGTATCTTATTTTGACTGTTAAAAACTGACATACAAAGACTTGCAAAGGTGTGTTACTGCCATAAAGGTTCAAAGCTAGAATCAGCTCAAACAGATATAATTCATATATCATGAATCTAGTTTGACATCAAGAGGAATCAGCTGACTACGTGCCATCTAATTGTGTAAGTAAGCTTACCATTGTGGTGGAAGCTGCGTATAGTGTTGGCCTCCTGGATGTGCTGACTGGGGAAACTAAATGAAGGGTCCTCTACTAGATGGTACTGCTGCTGGTGGAAGTGGTAAAGATCCAGGAGGTACCGTGGCACTGGCACTCCAGGCCTTGGGTCAGGCTGAGACTGCAGCCCCAGTCGGCTCAAAAGGAGACTCTGGATGGTCTGAGCCAGACCGGGATCCCGGAGTGACGGTGACAAAGCGGAAGGTGTGGGGTGCACCCTGCCATGATCGATCTCGCTGGTGTCTCCACCCTGGCGACCAGACGAGGCATGAGGTAGCAGCAGGACCATGAGGAGCAGGAGGTTAGGAGGGAACATGGTGGACCTGGAGGGAGATGCGCAGGTGAGGAGAGGTAATAAGGTAGATAACAGAACAGGAAGAGGAAGTGGAAAAGGAAAGGAACGCATACAAAGTAACCTAAACATCAAAGAAAAAACTGCGACTTCAGGTCATGTCTGTCCTTCCTTCTGTGTGTTTTAAATAAGAATTTAAATCATATGACATAATGACACAATATAAAGTATTGCTTGAAATCTGCAAAAGAGATAGCCCCAGAGAGATGCTTCTGGACTCTGTATATTATGCTTATGTCTTCTCCTTCCTGGACACACTAGTTTCTCATCAGTCTTCAGCCTTCATGTGGCATATGTTCAAGAAATTTACCATTCACATGTCCGTAAGAAGTTGTTTGCTTGCTACTCCTGGTTGTAGAAACAGTGCTACTTTGTTTTTTCTTTGTTAATTTATTGCAGGCTTCTGCCCCTAGAGATCCATTTATCTCACAGGACACCTAAGCAGCAGTAATTAAACAGTCTCGATCTGTAATTTAATCATGCTGCATGTTTGTGTGTGTGTGGATGCCTGTGATGTGTTTGGTATTTACAGAGACCTGATAGACATGTAGCCAGATTTTTTTCTACCTTTTTTTCTCAAATGACTTGAGAAAATACTTATTCAAGAATTAAGTAGCTTTTTAAAAATATTTTTTATTTGAGGTCTAATTTAATTAACCCCTTAATTATAGGAAGATTAAAGATATAGCTCAGGCATCAAATAGCAGACCTAAACTCTGTATGCTGAAAACGCTCAGATTAGTCTGATGTCAGGGTAAATAAAAATAGTGCCGCAATAATTGCTCACTGACTGTAAGCCAGCTGAATAATTGGACTTCATGTCTTCTACAGTGATGTGATCAAAACAAATGAAAGCTTTTAATGTCACAGTTTTGAAAAATATGAGCTTTGGGGCAGCATTACTAGTAATGCCCCCTGCAAATCAATCAAAACAAATCTGCATGAGTTAAATCATGAATTCAAGGCTTCCTTCTTTTTCCAAATGACTTGAGAAAATACTTATTCAAGAATTAAGTAGCTTTTTAAAAATATTTTTTATTTGAGGTCTAATTTAATTAACCCCTTAATTATAGGGAGATTAAAGATATAGCTCAGTCATCAAATAGCAGACCTAAACAATATAAAAACATAAAAATATGAGCTTTGGGGCAGCATTACTAGTAATGCCCCCTGCAAATCTGCATGATTTAAATCATGTATTCAAGGCTGCCGTCATGCGCAGAGGTATCCACCACACAATTACAATTGTGTTGTTTTATTTTGCAAAGAAAACAAAAAGAAAAGAAAGACAAGAAATGGGACGTCTGTAATCTCACTAGAGTTTAGATGTGCATGCACTGGCATGCTCTGCTCAGCACACACGTTGTATTCCCTCCGCTGGGTCATCCACAGTTTGATTCATTTGCACCTGCACAGCCCAGTTGCCTGTAACCTCCCTATTTCTTTTATATTCCTGCCTGCTTCATTCACTAACTGCACATGCAAATGAAAAGATTATATTCGCAGTTATTAATTTGACTTGAAACCCACAGATGCTGCAAGAGCACTCTTTTAGCTACACTCGATTGTGTTGGCAGGGCATTCAGTGCTGGAACGCGATCACAGACAGGGGTCACACAAATACTACCGCGACCCGGCCAACACCCTACATCTCTGTAGTACGAGTGTTAATAAGTGAGTGAATAATTGCAAAGCAGCACGGTAATGGCTAGCTTGACCTGAAAAGGAGCTGAGATGTTAAAGGGTCAGTGCAAAGGTGCAAAACTTGTTTACCAGGAAGAAAAAAAAAATCCGCACTGCAAATCAGATGAACTGCTGCACAGTAAAGAAGAACAGAACAATAAACCCCATCTGCATCTAAATTTATGTCTTTTGCAGGACTTTAAGTTTGGCTTTATCTTTTTTCTCGTCCACCTATCGCTCGCTCATTCTCGCTTCTATCTCTTTATCTCTCGCCTGTAAGGGACAAAGAATCAATTAGGGCCTCTACAGCGAGATAACAGAGGAGTTTATGACAGAGTAAACACATAATGACGCTGTAATGACAGCTAATCTTACCACGATGTCAGAAAAAAGGTTAAAAGGAGGTCACAGGTGTGAAGGTGTGTATTTTTTTATGTATATGCGACTGTGGGTATGTGTACTGTGTGTGGTACGTGGCTCAAAGGGCAAGCCTGGGAAAATAAGCCACCTCTAGCGTGGGATTGTTGCTAGCTGGCCATTAAACACCACACCCAGTGCTGTTTCACCTGAGGCAACGCAGCAGAGGACAATTACAGATTAGGAGCTGCCGGACAACCTCTCCCATATATTGTGGAGGCTTGTAAAGCAGATTAAGGACAACAACACCACATCTCTCCTGTACTTTCCTCACCTACAAAACCACCCCGAGGTACAAAGGTTAGGTTGTCACACAGAAGGGTGTGTCGCAGCTGCAGCGAGGAAGAGGAACAGGGACAAAAACAGAGAAAGAAGTTTGGGAACAGTGTCCTACACTGCTTTGTCGGGCTCTTTGTTTCCTCCCTGGGTGCCTGCCTTATGAATGGTTCAATCCACTTTCAAGGGAGGATCCAGACTTAATTTAGATGTTTTATGTGTTATGTGCATCTGAGTGGGTGGCACCCAGATGTCAGCTCATTCAAGCTGGCTAGAAAAACTGACATTTTTATGATTACATTCCCCAGTTCTGACTTGTTTATACCTTTCCTCTGGCTTAAACCATGAAATGTTCTGGAAGGATGAATGAGGAGAGCCGTATAATGAATGGGGTCAGGGATAAGGTGAAATGAAAGGTATGGAGTTTGTGTGTCTTTCCCCTCTGTGCTCAGCCTATGAGACTTATTATATGTGACCTGACCTCACGAGCAGACAGCTGAGTGACCCTGGCATGCGGCGGACGAGCGTGGCTGCCGGTCTGCCCCGTGTCTTTCTGAACTCACTGATTAAAACCTCTGACCTCTGACATCCGTTTCTCTTTCTGCCCCTCTTTTTATCTGCTTATTTCAAACTCTGCTCCCTTTCCCCTTCCTTCTTCCTCCTTGCATTCCTTGAACTTTGTCCTTTTGTTGTCACACACCACCGCATATAACCCTGTTTTACTTTTCTTTAAGCACAGTCCCTCACGTCCCCTTCAAACCATCTTTTTTTCCTTTATTCTCTTACATCTTTTGTTCTTCCCTGTTAAAACGTCACTTTTCATGCTTTTCTGCATCACCTTCCCATTTTCCTACGGACTTTCTCGCACTCCATCTCCCCCATTAGTTCTGCTCTTTTTTCCTAGGTCTTAAAATGAATGGTGTTTTTGCGGAAGAGCGCGGCAGACTGTTGCCGGGCCAGGGGGCCGGAGTGTCACCACAGCCGGCTGATTTATCCACTGCCGCTGTCTTCATGTTACGCCTGGTCCCTCAACTTTCCCTTCCTGTTGTTCTTCCCGTGTTTCTTTTCCTAAATTCCTCCTCTCACTCTCCCTGATTTCTCTCCCCCCCCCCTCTTCCAAGCTCTCATTTTTCTATGCTTGCCGTCCCATTCTTTCAGAACACGATACGTGCAGCGTACATGCCACAGGGTTCATTTTCAGGCTCTGAGCTAACTCATTTTCTTGAAACTGTGCCATGTCGGATAGCCTCGCGAGTCCAGATATGATGTGCAGTGTGCATATACACACCTGGGATCACTTCTGAGGATACATCTGTACTGGCTAACACTTTTTCCCCCCATTAAAATGTATAAAGTGAACATGCAGTCGCTATAATTAAATGTGAGGTTAAGCCTGTACCACACTCCCCATACTTAACTCATCATTAATGGTTGACTCTGGGCTGTGGAGTTAATATATAATGGGGGTGGGGTGAAAAATGTCCAAAACAGTTGCAGTTGTGGCTCTACTTTCTGAGGCGTAACAGATGAAATCATTAGAACAATATTCCAGGTAGGCTGCTGTAGAGTTTTATTGGAGTCTATTAGAACAGCACTAATTCATCCCAGCTGGACTGATTAGTTGGTTAATGACCCAGGCGTCCATTTCTGCTCGAACATACACGCACTTGGATACAAATGTGTCCAAGCACAGAGCACCACAGAGCTTAAACACAGGCGAACAGCCAGGCAGAGTGAACCTAACACGGAAAAAAACTTATATATATGTAACAGTGAAGGGTTGTAAAAACGTGAGACAACTTTGATATAGATTTAGAGTTAGCTCGAAAACACACTGTTTCCACAGCTTAACTGTAAACTGCTTTTCTTTGGCTGGTCACATCTACACGCACGTGCCTACGTGCACTGTTTTTCTTGCTTAAATCTCAATTGTGAGGCAGATCAGAGCATCAGTAGTTCTGCATGTATTCACAGCTTGTCTCTTTCATCCTCTGTTCCTCAGCCCGGGATGCTGCACAGAGATCTCACAAGTGCATCGTGGTTAACCGGAGGCCCTACTGAGTGGAAATACTGACATATCTAACCCATGACTGCTGAAAGCTCAGAGACTGCCTCCGTTGTGCGTCTGACAGCTAAACCGATGTGAAACACAGAACAAAAACACGCCTCTGCTTTTCACATTAAAGCTGCTGAGCAATAACACTGAGGGCCAATTCATACTTCGCGTGTTGCACAGCGTTGGCGAGTTACGTTATGCTCTTTGAACCCATAATGGGCACATTATTCTCAGACAAGTTGCTTACCTGACAAGAGGTAGATTGAGCAATACAGTGAGGCCAGCAGTGCATTCATATACACGAGTGTGTGTTTCCCAGCGGAGACTAATGGTTTCAGCAGTGCAGTTCCTGTGGTTTGACAGACAGATCGGTGCATGTGTGTGTGAGAGACAGAGACAGAGGGACAGGGATGTTGTACTCACGTCCAGGTGTAGTGGGATGTATGCAGAGTCCATGGTTTATCCTTGAGCTCCAGTGTTACGATCCCTCGGCTCTCACTCCCGCTCCTTTGGACAGAATGGACAAAGTGGACTGTTTACCTTTGTCTCTTCACCTCTCTCAGAGAAGCCAGTGCATGTCTTTCCTATGTCTCTTATGCAAATGTGCTGTAGGTGAAGTTGCTTGCTCCATGCTTCTCTCCCTGTCTACTCCCTCGCTCAGCTCCTCATCCTGTTGTCAGATAAGCAAACTCTTAAAAAACATCCACTAGCTTCCCCTCTGCCTGCCTGACCTCCGCTAGTAGGCAACTCCCTTTTCTCTGTCGCCTACACTTCCACCCTTAGTTGTTTAAGACAGACTGGTACCGCTGCTACAAGTTGCAAGAGGAAAATGTCTGTCTGTATCACAGGCAACAACTCCTTCTTGTTCCTAAACCTTACTACGTCTCTCTGCTTTCCTCTCCACTCTGTTCCTCCCTTTTGTATCTCCTCCCCTTTCCCTCTCTCTCTTTTCTTGCTCACATACATACACCTACACACTCTCTCTCTCTCTGTCTCTCTCACACACACACGCACACACACTTTTTCCTTCTAGTGTCCAGCTGGTAAACCCAATTTAACTCTAAATGACTTTCCTGACCACTCAGATTCTCTCAAATAGTGATGTCACTAAGATCGGCCCTAGTACATTCACAGGCTGTTATCGCTCTCTCTCGCACACACACAGCAACACGTACACACAAACACACCCATACACACACAAACACGTGAGGATGACAACTTAGAGATATGATAATGTGCACGCCATCACGGTAAATAACATCAAAAGAAACACACACATTTAAATGCACGAAACACACACACACAAATAAATAAATGAAACATGTTCAAGAGGGACTTTAAAGTCAGCACACACATGCAGACCAACTGTTTTCCTCCTTTACCAAACTCACCTGCGGCGTTTCGTTGGCAACATTTGAATTTTTCCACCAACGTGCTCGCAGACAGTCTCTCCATCATTATAAATACGAGGCCTCATTACTGTGAATGAGAGCAAACGGATTCAGGTACGAGACAAAAAGCTATGAATGGATGACTCATAAAAGCTTTCATGAAGTCACCAGAGCTGAGTGCCGTGATTGGATGAAAGTAAACATCGAGGGGGAAAAAAAAAGAAAAAGAAAGAGGCTGCACTTCTACACTACGCAAGGTGCATTCGTCCTTCCAGCACAGAGCGGGTGGCGGGTTGAATTTGTATTCATGGGGTGGGCCCATGAGAAAACGTCTCTTTAGGATGCACCGTCTCACATATTAGATCTCATCTGGAGAATCACTTGCCCACGTTCCTGTGCTCCTCCTCTCTGTACCCTCCACTTGCTCTTCTAGTCCATTCTCATACCCCCCCCCCCCCCCCCCCCCCCAAGAAAAAAAAAGACTCATTCACAGAGCTCATTCATCCCAAGGCTGTGTGACTGTCTCTGTTGCACTGTTGCTTTTCTCTTGCAATACACTCTGCTGTGATCGGAGCATTCAGTCAAAGTTTTTTGAGGTTCGGGATGAAGTGAAAGAATCTATGACCTGTGAAAGAAGAGATTACATAATGTGAGAGATATATTTATGTCCTGTTTGGTGCTTCTCACTATCTCTATGCTCCTATTAGAAGCTGAAAACATTTGTACAAGCAGATCTTCCGTGGTTAGGTTCTTCTAACTCAACATGACCTCTGACCTCCATGAGGAATGGTTTAATTGGTTTGATTGTGGATACAAAGGAACTTTTTGGCCTTTGCCACCTCTAAACAAATGCCAACTTCACTATCAGTCAGTGTGTAATTTCTTAGACTGACACAATTTCCTTCAATTTCACTTGGTTCTTCGGTCTGTTGTAGCAAAAAGATATTCGAGGGCACATTGGCTCAGATCCATGTTCTCCGAAAACGTTAGAGCACTTATGCAAATATGTGATGTCTTGATGAATCGAGCAGATATTTGAAGTTTACACAGCACCGTTCTCGCATGAAAATATCTTAAAAGTTTATTTTTGACCCAGAAAGAGTAATATTTCAAACTCCGCCACTCTGCGTTCCTCTGCCACTGGATTCTGGGATATTGCATTTCGTCATTTCGAGCTGATTGGAGACCAAAACAGCCAATCAGATTTTTTTTGCATCCAAGTCTGTGATTGGCTGGTTTTGTGGCACAAATATAACGGTGTACAGCAAGAATTGAGCGTGCACGGGCAGAAATGTTGACAGCACGAGCAGCACATTGCGAGCGAGCGCAAGTGCAAAATCTGAGCGAGAGGGGCTGCTGTTGTGTGTGTGTGGATAACAGCAAACACCAAAATACCTTTTTTGCACGCAGCAATGAATTTTGTTCACTCAAATTTAGCTTTTCTTTGTTCAAAAGAAATTTCTCCTCAAAATGCAACACTTGCACCTGCAATTGTTTTTTACGTGCGCTCAGAATAGTGGCACAAAAATAACGCCATATCCACTCTGCTGTTGTAACAACTTATCTTATCTTATCTTATCTTATCTTATCTTATCTTATCTTATCTTATCTTATCTTATCTTATCTTATCTTGTCTTATCCCCTGGTCAATGGCATCAGGTGAAATGTGTTTATTGGCAGATCATTTTTTGTTGGTCCGAGAAACCACAAAGCCCTCTTGATCAATCTGTTATCCTCTTGTATGCTATTCTATTTCCCCCACCTAAATCCTTATCTGCTATTCCAGTTACTTTACCTGTTGGTACTGATCGGTAAGCCAGTCTAATATTAAAACTGATGACCTACCTTACAAACAGCTGTTGTTTTTACTCAATTCAAGGTAAAATATGACAGTTATATCCTAATACTTATAACTCCTAAGTGCTATGTCTTGAAAAGTCTTCTTTTTTGGTGTCCTTAGGAAGACTCTTAATCTGGTACTTGAGATTAATAAAACATGTTGTAGTTGTGGCATATTGTCCTGGAGATCAAACTCAGAAGAAAAACAGAAAGAAAACATAAAGCACAGATTCACAGACCCTTAAATGCACCACTAGGGAGAGTCTCTTAAACCTTGCTGACCCACAGATGGGCCTCTCATTGCAGACTTTATAATTCAGGACAGCTTAAATTTAGGAGGAATGTGTATAAATGATGGAAAGGATATCAAGAATATCACCCGTTAAAGAAAATACCACAGCAGTGAGTGTTCCCTTCATCTGCGGTAGGTGTCATTTAGCGCAAGCTAATCAAGAATGTAAACAGGATCTTCTATATATAAGACACTTTAAGACAGAAAGGTGGTTTTAAAGACAATTTTTCAACATTAAAGTAATAGTTAGCCACAGTTCTGGCTTCACTGAGCGCCTTCCTGAAATGAGCAGTAATCCCAGCCTCCAGCTTTCCCATCCTCTGGAAAAGCTGTCGGCTGCTGTCCCGCTGACTTCCGACGGGGGTGGAGAGAAACTTTTAAAGTAATACCTCACCGCCCTCTTAACAAGCCATCCATCCGTCCCTCATCCCAGTGTTCCCACCTCCATACTGCTCCATCCCTCTATGGACACAGAGTTTGAGGCCTCATCAGGAGAGGAGGGGGGACGCGGGTATCTGGATTAATTCCCTGTTCAGCCACCGCTTCTCTTCTTCTCTTTTCTTTCACCAAATTGTCCAACATAATAACTTGTTGATTGGCGTGATCATCGGTCCTTGGGTGGAAAGGAGAGCCTGGATAGAAAAGTTAACTTAGCGTCATAGTAATAGTAGTAAAAGCTGTAGACACACATTTATTTGTTTGTTTGTGTGTATTTTTTTTCCATCCATCCATACAGTCTCTTTCGCTTATCCTTATCAAGGATGCTGGAACCTATTGCAGCTACTATAGGGCAAGAGGTGGAGTACACCCTGAGAGAGACAGATAATCATTCACACCTATGGGCAATTTAGAATCACCAATTAACCTATCCCCACAAGCTGCATGTCTTTGGACTGTGGGAGGAAGCTGGAGCACTTGGAGAGAAACCAAGCAGACACGGGGAGAACATGCAAACTCCACACAGAAAGGCCCCGACCACAAACTCAGGACCTTATAGCTGTGAGGAAACTGCTCACCAACATGCCACTGTGCTGTGTGTGGGGTTTTTTTGCATAGTAAATACTTCCCAGTTGATAACATGGGAATTTATGAGTCCTGTTATCCCATCAATAAAAGTTCGACAATCCACATTATCTGCTCAGCTAAACATCTGCTTGTTGACGTTTTAAGGAAACTGGCTGTTGATTTTTTCACAACTGGATTATTTTTCACTTTTAATTGTTTATTTAATTGCCTAATTGTTGAGTTTACTATATAAAGTTGTTAATTTTACATATTAAAATTAACAATTATTAATGTCCACAGCTTTTATGCTGTTATTGCTGCTGTAACTTCATGTAGTCAGGATGATATTATTACATTAAATGCCCTCAACGTCTTGTCGTTGTCATAAAACTATGGCAGCACGGTGGCACGGTGGTTAGCACTGTTGCCGCACAGCAAGAAGGTCCTGAGTTCAATTCCAACATCAGTCCGGGGTCTTTCTGTGTGGAGTTTGCATGTTCTCCCCGTGTTTGCGTGGGTTCCCTCCGGGTACTCCGGCTTCCTCCCACCGTCCAAAGACATGCAGCTTGTGGGGATAGGTTAATTGGATAATCCAAATTGCCACTAGGTATGAATGTGAGTGCGAATGGTTGTCTGTCCCTGTGTGTTGGCCCTGCGACAGACTGGCGACCTGTCCAGGGTGTACCCCACCTCCCGCCCTATGACAGCTGGGATAGGCTCCAGCGCCCCCCGCGACCCTGAAAAGGATAAGCGGAAGTGAATGGATGGATGGATGGACCCTCAACGTGTTGTTGTTGTCATAAAACTTGAAATCTGAGCTCAGATGTTTTTGTTGAAATGAGAAAATCAGTTTTATATGAAACAATTTAAACATGATCAAAGTTTCAGTTAAATACGTTGTGAACTTGAATCGTCAACAGCAATCCCAGTCTAATGAGGTGTGTATTCAAATGCATGACTCACTGGCTGAAGGAAGAATAAAAGCACATGTCGTTTATTGGATTATTGAACCAAATAATGATTGGGTGACAAAAGTCCAAATAGAAATGAGCAGGTGGGAAGCATTAAGCCAAGCAGAAACTTAAATTAAATTAAATTTCCCATACAGTTTTATCCTCTGCTGATTTTGTTTGCTCACTTACAAGGAAACAGTCTTTAAATTTTATGGTACTTTCATTTTAATGGAGAGAGACAAGACATTAATCATTACATAAAAGTTATAATTGATTTTCATGTCATTGATTGAAACAAAAAACAACAAACAAAAACAAACTATTTGGTCCCCTACAACCCACCCAGAATTCTGGCTCCCAGTCAGTCAATTATAGATCCTCCAGATCTCAAGTCGTTATGTGTATGAAGCACACCCACCTACAGAATCAGTGTCTTCCATTTACACCTCTCCAGCACCATGTGCAAGACCAAAGAGCCATCAGAGGATGTCAGTTGTAGACTTGCACAAGTCGACTGCACGACCATCAGCAAAAAGCTTGGTGAGAAGGTGACAGCTGTTGGTAGGGATGGGTATCGTTTAGGTTTTATCTGATACCGGTGCCAAACCGGTACTTTTGAAACGGTGCCGGTGCTTAACGGTGCTCAAACCGGTGCTTAAAGAATGGAGAACACAAAATTGGTCCAAAAACCTCTCATGTTCAGCTGTTTTTTTGTAAAAAGATAACAATGTTAGCCTTTTCTGCAGCTATGGGGCATATATGGTATCACTCTTGGCTGGAAGCAGCTTAAACAATGGAAAAAACACAAACTTTATCCAAAAACCTCTCATGTTTAACTGTTTCCCACTTTTTCTTTGGTCATTTTAGCCTTTTTGGCCAGGGTGAAGGGAGTATCTGCCATCAAACAAGAAGACAGCCGCATGTAGCTATGATGATGTTTGCTAGTTCACCTTACATACATTAATGTAATAACGTGGTTAGCCTACTCAACGTAAATTACACACGAACAACATTAAGCTACTCACGCAGAGAAGAACGGCTGCTGCTGCATCATCATCCTCATCATTTCTGCTACACTGGCAGGGCTAGGGGCCAGGACTCTCCTCTTCGGGTTTTTGGGGGATGTTGCAAACTCCGGGTCCGATAACAGGCACCACACCCGCAGTAGATGTGCTCGGTGTGAGGTCTCGCAGCAAGCTATCAAATACGGCGCATTTTTTGGCTTTTAAAAAAAACGCTATGCGTCGCCAGGTGTTTCATCAGATTTGAGGTGTTACCTCCTTTGACAGTATCACAGTATCAGCTTAAAGCACTTGTTGCAGCTGCTGAGTTTGCATATTTTGCTGTGAAGTACAGCCAGACTTTTGACCGCTTCGCCTTGGGCATTTTTAATCTGTAGTTCTGCTCTAAAAGAACGTACGTACCTGGACCCGCCTACTATCCTCGGAAACGTAAAATGATTGGCTAGAATCTAAAGTGTATCACAGCTCAGGAAAATAAAGCACCGAAAAAAAGCACCGAATGCGCGCTGCTTTTTGGTCTGGTTACTACCGTTTATGTCAGAACCGGTGCCATCATGGCACCGGATACCGGTACCCATCCCTAGCTGTTGGTGTGGTTATTTGGACATGGATGAAATATAAAATCACTATCAGTTGCCCTCAGTCTTAAGCTCCAAATCTTGTGTCATGGAAGTTAACTTAAACACAAAAATATGGTGGAAACGCAGTAAGTCACCCCAGAAGTCTCCAGTTCCTTTGCTGAAATGCAGCTAATGCCATCTACTAGCTATCTACTCTACTTATAGTCATTGTCTTTTCATCAATACTGGGCCAAATCTCCTTGTATAATGTAAAAACAATTGCTTTGGTTAAAATGATTAAAATGATCAAGAGACCCACGCTGGTCATTCTCTTCAGCATCAAGCGGACAAATGAAGTAACCTAAATGTTGTTTGTTGCATGGAAAAGCAAATTTATCATGAAATCTACGAGAGAATTTGGTTTACTTGTGAGGGATTGTGAGTTTTAGGAAATAGGTTTGAAGAAAGGATTAGAAAAGTAATGCAGATTTACAGCTGTGGGAACAAGCCTTTTATTCTGGGCTTTGTTTAAAGCTTTGGATCTTGCACATGTTGATAAAACATATTAATCTACTTTAGCTGAAACTAATAAAATCATTTTTATCTGGGACAGCAGAACACATTTTCTGCAGCTGGGAAATGTTGGAAAGTCACACATTCCTCTGAGTAATCAATCCAATTTTGTCGTGGTGCAGATGATGTGGAAAGCAGTTATAAAACTAAGCTGTTGTAAAAGTGAAAGCGGTGAAGTGACACTGACAAACATCAAATTAATGTGAATTGTTGTTTATAGAAATTATGCAACAAACTCAGCTTTATTACTTAGTCATCTGGAGACTTTGTCCAAAATCCTTTGAAGAGCGGTGCTTTGAACAGAGTGAGGTATTAGGGGGAAAAAATTATTTTGGGAGATCTAACAGCCTCAATTTAAGATCCACCTTTGCTTTGAATGACATGATTTTATTATAAATAACCTTTCTGACATTTAAAACTATGCCGTTGAGATTACATGGCTCTCTCTACTTAAATTTCAGACACAAACACACATTACAATACTGAAATAGCTTTCAGTATTGTAGGAGTTTTCCTACTTTTCTTAAAGCTTCCTTACTTCCAAAACACCAAAAATATGGAAGCTAAAAGTCGATGTAGATTGGTGAGTATCTCAACTTGAAACTGCTTTGCATGATGAAATAAAGCTGTCTGACCAAACATAAATTTAGTCACAATGCTTACTGTGATTTACCAGTGATGATAATGATAATGATCATCATAAAGGACAACAGCTAGATTCCTCTGAAGATTAGAAAATCAGCTTGGATATCGTCTCAGATGTTGATGATAATAAGTAGGGATGCAACGATACCAATTTTTTCAAACCGATACGATACCGATACTTGGATCTGAGTACTTGCCGATACCGAGTACAAAAACCGATACTTCTACCACACACACACACACACACACACACACTGCCCATGGATTTTCTCTTAACATTTTTCATCGCTTTTCCAAAACCTGAGTTAAAGTTGGCTGGTCCACACTGCTGACATTTTGTTTAGCCTAGCTACAGCAGCCTCCAGTTTCTCTTTTTTATCTGGAGCCGCCAGTCTGACTCGCCTAACCCTGTCTGTTTAGCGCGGGATGTCCCCCTAGTGGCCAATCTAAAAAACTACAACAGAAATGACAAGCCACCCTCTGACTAATGAAATAAGTTGGTATCGGTTCATGGTATCGGTTAACTTTTACGAGTATGAGTACACACACATTTTACAGTATCGGCCCCGATACCCGATACCAGTATTGGTATCGGTGCATCCCTAATATTAAGCAGTGTCTTCCCCGGTATATATGGGAATAAACACACACGCACACACACAAACCTCTTAAGAAGTTTTCTGCCATGTTGTGTTTGTCATGAACAGAAACCAGTTTTCAGACACTGAATGCTTCCAAACACTGCTGCTTCTGTGTTGGACAGATCCAATGGACATATGAAACACAAGCCTTTGGGCCCAAGGTGTGAGATGAGCAGTGTTGGTCAAGTTACTTGAAAAAAGTAATCAGTTACTAATTACTGATTACTTCCCCCAAAAAGTAATCCCGTTACTTTACTGAATACTTATTTTCAAAAGTAATTAATTACTTAGTTACTTAGTTACTTTTTAAAAACACGATTTACAACCTGAATAGGTGATAAAGTGATAGATCTTTCAGCCCAATTCTACTTTTTCTGCATAATCATCATACAAAATGTAATCAAATGGAAAAGTCTCTTTTTAAAACTTGTTTTATTAGTTTTAATCTTTTAACTTTATGCATCAAGCAAAAATTTAATTATATGCAACATTCTCTGACTGGAAGAAATTTGTTTAATATTTAAACCTATTTTCTGCACATTCCAGCACATAATTGTTTTTTTTGTGTGTTTACACTCAGTCTTTCAAATAGATGCAAGTAAAACACAGCAGAAAATAAAGTCAAAGACTAGCGGTCCTGTTGCCCTATTTTCACCTGTAAAGCAGGAGTGGGGTAGGCGGAGGTTTACCCTGGTGCAGGTGTGCAGCGGTCAGTGGAAGAATCCGCGAGTTTCTCTGTGAGTTTCCCATTACGTCGTAGCTACTCGGTGCTTGTTTGGAAGTTTAGGGGTTTTTTCCGCTGTAAAAAGAAGTTTTCTTCCCACGCACAGCGGACACTAATGTTTTTGTCACTTTTTATGGAATCAAACTCAAAGTAAGGTCAGTACTTCCACGCTTTAAACGCTGCACGCTCATACTCTCTCTGCACTCATATATGATCCATTGTTGATCTGCACACGGCTGTTGTCACGAATGTCGCACTCGCTTACGTCACTGTCATGAGACATTCTCGCAAAAAAAATCACGGTTTTAGTAACGCAGTAACGCAGCGTTCCTACGGGAAAGTAACGGTAATCTAATTACCGTTTTTGCAATAGTAATCCCTTACTTTACTCGTTACTTGAAAAAAGTAATCGGAACGCTACAAGTAACGCGTTACTGCCCATCTCTGGAGATGAGCTGTTCCTATCCTAGAAATAGGATATCTGCATCTGTCATAACAGATCCTTCCCACTCAAACCAGTGCTTGAGATTCCACCGGATGCACTCGGAAATATCTTAGAAGTGGATATCCACTATTTTAAGCTAAACGAACATGTCTAGTCTATTTCTGATGAAAGCAATGCCCCCAGCATAGAGCAGGAGATGAGCGGGATGGGGAGACAGGCACAGAAACAGAGAACAGCCAGGGAATTTTCAAAATAAAAGACCCAATGTCTTTAGAGTAGAGTAAACATTACTGCTTCTGTATCCAGTTTCCAGAGTTACATCTGCCACAAGAGATACAAAAAAGCCAAAATAGCACATAGAAGAGCTGTATGGTGAAACACAGTGAGACACAGGATGGCTTCGAATAGAAAAGAAAGGACCAAAATGTGGTATAAGCTAAAACAAAGATATGAAAAAATTGCCAACAAGTTGAATGCTGAATATCAACCCCAAGTGATTAGGTGACGAGTGTTTCTCTTGCACCGTCACACACTGCAGTTTGTCATAATGAGACAGGCGTATAAAAGGTATAAACAGGTATGGCATGTAAACCTGTTCGAACTTCAGCAATAAGCGTACAAACTCGACAACACGATTAGAAGTGTTTAGATTGATAGTTTGATGTATCCAGTAAATCCTTAAGCACACTTCAGTGTTTTTAGATGCTGAGTGTGTTTTAGAGGGGAATGACCAAAAAAAACCAGGATGATTTGTGAGTACTGGATGCTGGAAAGGACAAATGGATGTCAGAAAAAGGAGTGACGAGAAAGAGCATGGGGGACGAAGATGAGATTTCATTACCAGCTCATACGAAGGAATCCACTCAGCTGAAATGAGCACACATCCTGCCCGAATGTACACAGTCGCACACTGACAGACTATACACAAACACTGTCGCAAAAACAGAGTCCGACTCTTTTCATTCACCAGTAAAGAATTCCAGTGTGCGATAAGATTTCATTCTTTTGTTCTGAGCTCAGTGTTTTTAGTTAGACAGTGGGCCAGACGTGTGTGTGTGTGTGTGTGTCTGCACACCTTGTGTCACGTCTCCTGCCCACACTGAGTCAGTCAGACATACTCAGACTTCACCAGTAAAGACAACAGTGTTGCTAAAGGGGAAATCTGGACTTCACTAATTGTAAATCCAAAATTAAAACCTGACTCAAAGATTCTGTAAAGTTATGTTTAGGAGATCAGGATGGCAGAGAGCAGCAGTGGAGGAAGGTCTTAAATACTCATAATCAGTGTTGGTCAAGTTACTTGAAAAAAGTAATCAGTAACTAATTACCGATTACTTCCCCAAAAAGGTAATCCCGTTACTTTACTGATGACTTATTTTTAAAAGTAATTAATTACTTAGTTACTTAGTTACTTTTTAAAAACACGATTTACAATCTGAATAGGTGATAAAGCGATAGATCTTTCAGCCCAATTCTACTTTTTCTACATAATCCATCATACAAAATGTAATCAAATGGAAAAGTCTCTTTTTAAAACTTGTTTTATTCGTTTTAATCTTTTAACTTTATGCATCAAGCAAAAATTTAATTATATGCAACATTCTCTGACTGGAAGAAATTTGTTTAACATTTAAACTTATTTTCTGCACATTCCAGCTCATAAAATAGATTTTGTGTGTGTTTACACTCAGTCTTTCAAATAGATGCAAGTAAAACACAGCAGAAAATAAATAAAGTCAAAGACTAGCGGTCCTGTTGCTCTAATTTCACCTGTAAAGCAGGAGTGGGGTAGGCGGAGGTTAACCCTGGTGCAGGTGTGCAGCGGTCAGTGGAAGAATCCGCAAGTTTCTCTGAGTTTCCCATTATGTCGTAGCTACTCGGTGCTTGCTCGGAAGTTTAGGGGTTTTTTCGCTGTAAAAAGAAGTTTTCTTCCCACACACAACGGACACTAATGTTTTTGTCACTTTTTATGGAATCAAACTTAAAGTAAGGTCAGTACTTCCACGCTTTAAACGCTGCACGCTCATACTCTCTCTGCACTCGATATATGATCCATTGTTGATCTGCACACAGCTGTTGTCACGAACATCGTACCCACTTATGTCACTGTCATGAGACATTCTCGCAAAAAAATCACGGCTTTAGTAACGCAGTAACGCAGCGTTCCTACGGGAAAGTAACGGTAATCTAATTACCGTTTTTGCAATAGTTATCCCTTACTTTACTCGTTACCTGAAAAAAGTAATCAGATTACAGTAACGCGTTACGCGTTACTGCCCATCTCTGCTCATAATATACATGTACGACATATCGTACCTTTTCTGGAACAATACCTGCAACTGAGAACCTGGTCAGTTTTGCTTTTTATGCATTTTCACTGTTACTGTGCTAAATCCTTAGTACAATATATATTTTTATTTAGGCAGTATATTTTAATACTATAAATGTGTTTCTAACTAAAGGTCTCATCTGCTACAGATTTACAGAGTGAATTTTGCTCTATTAACTTTGTACATCCCTTAAATCATATATATTATAACAGCATTGATCCATCTGCAACAGACTGGTGACCCATTTAGGGTCCCACCTTTCAACATATGGCAGCTGTGATATGCTACAGCTCATTTGTGACAATGAAATGAAAAATCAGAGCATCCATCCATCCATGTATCATGATGAAGAGCTTCGAGAGGCTCGTCATGAGGCACATTAAGACCCGGCTGCCACCTACACTGGACCCGCTGCAGTTCGCCTATTAACTGGTCGACACATGACGCCATCACCGGCACCCTACATCTTTTTCTCACCCACCTGGACAATAAAGAGAGATATGTACGAATTCTGCTCATAGACTTCAGTTCAGCATTCAACACAATCATTCCTCAGCACCTGATTGTAAAACTGAGCCTGCTGGGCCTGAACACCTCCCTCTGCAACTGGATCCTGGACTTTCTGACGGAGAGACCTCAGACAGTCCGGATTGGTAACAGCATCTCCAACACCACCACACTGAGCACTGGAGCCCCCCAGGGCCGTGTTCTCGGCCCACTGCTGTTCACGCTTCTGACTCACAACTGCTCAGCAATGCACAGTTCGAACCATATCATCAAGTTCGCATCGACCACGAGCAGAGATGGATTATATACTGTAATCCGATTACTTTTTTCAAGTAACGAGTAAAGTAAGGGATTACTATTGCAAAAACGGTAATTAGATTACCGTTACTTTCCCGTAGGAACGCTGCGTTACTGCGTTACTAAAACCGTGATTTTCTTGCAAGAATGTCTCATGACAGTGACGTAAGCAAGTGCGACGTTCGTGACAACAGCTGTGTGCAGATCAACAATGGATCATATATCAGTGCGGGAGAGAGTATGAGCGTGCAGCGTTTAAAGCGTGGAAGTACTGACCTTACTTTAAGTTTGATTCCATAAAAAGTGACAAAAACATTAGTGTCCGTTGTGTGTGGGAAGAAAACTTCTTTTTACAGCGAAAAAAACCCCCTAAACTTCCGAGCAAGCACCGAGTAGCTACGACGTAATGGGAAACTCACAGAGAAACTCGTGGATTCTTCCACTGACCGCTGCAGCACACCTGCACCAGGGTAAACCTCCGCCTGCCCCACTCCTGCTTTACACGTGAAAATAGAGCAACAGGACTGCTAGTCTTTGACTTTATTTATTTTCTGCTGTGTTTTACACACACACATATATATATATATATATATATACATACACACACATATATATATATATATATATATATATATATATATATATATATATATTATGTGCTGGAATGTGCAGAAAATAGGTTTAAATGTTAAACTAATTTCTTCCAGTCAGAGAATGTTGCATATAATTAAAATTTTGCTTGATGCATAAAGTTAAAAGATTAAAACTAACAAAACAAGTTTTAAAAAGAGACTTTTCCATTTGATTACATTTTGTATGATGGATTATGTAGAAAAAGTAGAATTGGGCTGAAAGATCTATCGCTTTATCACCTATTCAGGGTGTAAATCATGTTTTTAAAAAGTAACTAAGTAACTAAGTAATTAATTACTTTTGAAAATAAGTAATCAGTAAAGTAACGGGATTACTTTTTTGGGGAAGTAATCAGTAATTAATTACTGATTACTTTTTTCAAGTAACTTGATCAACACTGACCACGAGTGTGGTGGGTCTCATCAGCAAGAACAACGAGTCAGCATACAGAGAAGAAGTCCAACAGCTAATAGACTGGTGTAGAGTCAACAACCTGTCTCTAAACGTTGACAAAACAAAAGAGATAATTGTTGACTTCAGGAGAGGAGGAGCAATCACTGTCCACTTAACATCAGTGGTTTTGTCTTGTGTTGAACTGTCGCTGTTTTGGGTTTTTTGCCATTTTTGCACACTTACACTTTATGTAGTCCTGTGTTGATTGTCTGTTTTATGCTATATGTAGCACAATGGTCTTGGAGGAGCATTGTCTTGCTTCACTGTGTACTGTACTATTGCACATGGTTGAAATTTCAATAAAGCCACTTGACTTGACTTGCGATACCCAGACCTCTGACTCCCTAGCCACTTCACCCCCTGCTCTTCTGGTGTTGGCTCTGGTGCCGAAGCACAACAACCAACTAAAGAAATAATATTCTTACTGTGAACATGTGATTGTGTCATTGTGAGTAGGACTGTGTATCTTGATTATCTTTTGATAAAGAAGTATTTTAGCTCATTAGTTGGCTTCTTGGACATTTTATAATTAACTTTTATAAATAAAGTTATTAAAGTTAATTTTGACTTGTTGGGCTAGTCTCCGTGTAACTTTCTTTACCTTCCATTAACCTTAGCCAATAAAAATCTTAATACCAAACTTTAAATTGTTCTTTCCTTCCATTGACCCACCTATCATAAACATAGTCTATGATAGAAAAAAAAGTAGCTACAACCCATACTGTTATTACAGTAAACTCTCCCTATTTTGGGAATTATATGGAAAAGTGTATATTTGCAATTAGGATATCCTAAAGATAATTTATGTCAGGTCTGCTGAATATGCAAAAATGTCCAATTTGTCTACAGGGATATCTACATCTAAGCATAGGTTAAGTTTCCAGTAATAAAGCGAATGTGAAATAAATTATAATTAATGGTTAATTACATTGTCTTTCCAAGAAAAATATTAGTAGGAAATTATTTGCAATTTGTGGGCTCTTAGAAATAAAACTTTACCAGGTTGTGGATTGAAACAGATACATCATAGCAAGGGCATATCAGTAAATCAGAGACATAAAATGAGAACAAGCTTGAGTGATCCATTTGATTCCTCTGAAATGGAAACAGGAAGTCTGGTGGCCACACTCCTCCTCCACAGAACATTCAAACCAAGGTTAATGTAGAGGCAAAGATGGATTTAGTCTGTGTGTGTGTGTGTGTGTGTGTGTGTGTGTGTGTGTGTGTGTGTGTGTGTGTGTGTGTGTGTGTGTGTGTGTGTAAGAGAGAGCGATAGAGAGAAAGAGAAGGAGAGAGAGACAGGCGAGCAATCCTGTGAGCTAGTATGCATTCATTATCTTGCTCAAGGGCAAACAAAAACCTACTTACTCCACAAACGACCACTATTGCTGCACAAATTCATTCACAAACAAACACACACACACACACACACACATTGAGAGAAAGCGAGAGAAAGACAGACTAGATCCCTTATAAACTAACTTTCTTGCCGACTGATAAAGAGCTCCTTGTTTATCTGAGGTCAATTACATCACATTTAGTTTCATATTTCATTCTGTGGTTAGTTTTTACAGTTCCAAGAGGAAGATTTACCATAAAAAGTTTTAACTATATTATGGAGCGGACTTTATTACAGCTGCTGTTTGCATGCCTTTATATGACAGCTGGATTTTTTCTAGATGGCTAATCAGACTCTTGTATCAGAGATAAGATGGTGGCATAATTGTCTTTAACATAAAGTGTAAATCTAATGATCTCTGTGTCTGTTTCAAATAGAATTGCTGTTTGAATAATAATAATGAAAAAAATTTGTTTGTGAAACAAGAGTAAAGTACTTTCAGTACTAATCGAAATGAATCGGGGTGCCAGATATCTTAATCTACATTATTTAAGGTCAGTCATTGATCTGAGTTGCAGCAAGACACTATTAAACATTGTTAATTTAAAAGATAAGCAGTTATGAGGACAGCATGTTTGCAGATGTTTCAGTTTCTACAGCTGTACATGTGGCCTTGCTCATTGTAGAAAGCAGATAAGCACACGCACAGCACATGTCTGTTTGGTTGTTGCATGCTGCTGCTTAATTACAGATACAGTATATTACAGGTTTGTATACACATACGTGTGTGTGTGTGGTCAGTAATAACAGGAAGCTGGTCCTCCATGTTGACACAAAGCTGCCCGGGTGATTGGCCGTTTAAAATAAATAAACAAACACACACACGAGTGACCCACTCAAACCACAAGCTGCAGAGTTCTCCACGAGACTAAAAATACAAAATGACGAGCGCTCCACGCCAGGAACACCTGCAGCTCACCCCTCAGCCCGGCCTTGTTGCCGGGACGACCAGCTACACTGCGTAAAAACAGTTTCTAGCAGGATAAGGAGGGGTGGGAGAGATTTTACAGATGCCAGAGGATTCATGTGACGATTACTGGAACACAGTTTTGTAGACTTACAGCAAAGTTTGAATAAAGTCAAGGAGAGTGAAGAATGAGGAGACAGTCACAGCGTTGGGAGAGAGGTGATAAAATAGAAATATTAAAGGAAAAAAGATCCAAACTGAGAGAGTCTGGATGTGGTTTGAGTGGGAGCTGGTGCTGTTTTTAGAGCCAGCAGGTGGCTGTGGAGCACCAAGGCCACAAGACTCACAGAAGGTGGTATGAATATGACTGCGGTAAATCATGCCATAACCTTCCCAGTGCAGTGGAGAAGTAAAAAAAGTCAGTGTGGACAAACAAAACCAACTTTTGACCAGAAGTCTGGACTCTGACTCACATCTGGAACCATTTTTAAGTTTCACTTTCAGTCACTGTTTACTTTGGTTTTCACACACTGTTTGGTTTAGGTTTAGCTTTAAGCACCAAAACTGCTTGGTCAAAAAAAAAAAGGCTGATGGTTTGGGTGTCAACATGTCAAAAAAAACCCCAATGTTTTAATGTCTCACAGTAAGCAGGTGTATCTACGTAAAATTTACCAAGCTGAGATGTTTTCCCGTAATCCTTGTTGCTATAGACGCTCGTGCTGTTTGCGCTTATATTTTGGGCTCGATTTGTGTTCAACACGTATGGGCTGATTCCATTCAAATCACAGACCCCCTATTTCACCCCCACTTCCAAAGTATTTGGGATGCTGTGTACAATGGAAATAAAAACAGAATGCACTGATTGGCAAAGCATTAAAACTGAGACATTTTACGTTCTCTCCGGTTACTCCTGCTTCCTCCCTCAGTCCAAAGACATGCAGTTAGTGCGGTAAGGCAATTCTAAATTGTCCATAGGTGTGAATGGTTGTCTGTCATTCTGTGTTAGACTGGTGATCTGTCCAGGGTGTACCCTGCTTTTTGCCCTATAACAGGTGGGAAAGGCTCCAGCCAACCTGCAACCCTGATAATTGGAAAAATAAATAAATAAATAAAAATAGTAGCTCAGTATATTGATTGGCAGTTGGCAATCATTTTGCAGCATGTGATGTTAACTGGTCTGTAACACTGGGTTAGATTGGACATACAATATGTAAAGACATACATACTTAGAGAGCCACAGTTCCTAAGAAATAAGGATGGCTACAGATTCAAAAATCAGCAAAATACTGCATTTACAAATTGTGGAAAACTTTTCAGAATAGCATTCCTCCATGTGAAGCTGCAAAAACTTTCATCTACAGTCCATAATTTGATCAAAGTTTTCTTAAAATCGGGAGAAATCTCTGTGGGCAAGGGACAAAGCTGAAAATCTTTGGTCTCAAGAGACACTGCATGATTCTGTCATGGAACTAACTGCTCAGTAACTCTGTCATACAAAAACAACACCACATGTGATCATGATCCAGAAACACTCGTCTTCTCGGAGACAAAGCTCACTTAAAATGGACTGAGAGAAAGTAGAAAACTTTTCTGTGGTTAGAAAAATGCAAGCTTGAAATTGTGGATGCCACATCCTCTGGACTAAAGAGGATGTGGCATCCGGCTTGTTATCAGCGCTGGGTTCAAAAGTCTGCATCTCTGTGTCATGTTTCGGCTGTGTGCAGGCAGGAGAAGGACCCAAACGCAAAACTCGCCATACAGGAATTAAACTCAAAAAGCTGCTTTATTGCAGAATGGCACAAAAAATATAACAAAACCAAACTGGGACATGGATAACTAACACACAGGGAAACACAACCATGAGGGTAGATCACCACACAGACACAGAGAAACACAGGGCTTAAATACACAGAGGGAGCAATCAGAGAATGGGTAACAGGAGGGAAACACAGCTGGGGCAAATCAGGCCTAACGAGACAAAGGAAGCAAAACCAGACGCATTTACATGAGACACGGACTTTCAAAGTAAAACAGGAAACATAACACAGAGACGTGAACTTGACAAGGTGAAACAGAGCAGCTAGAGAACACAGAGACATAAACCATAAGACAGAACTCTAACAAAGAAACCAAAGACTAGAAATGATAAATAATATAATAAACTCAAAACCCTGAGTCAACGACTCAGGCATCCTAACACTCTGGTGGTATGAGGGTGCATTAGAGTCTATGGAACTGGCAGCTTGCACATCTGGAAAGGCACCATTAACTGAGAGGCATAAAAGGTTTTGTGCTCCCATCCAGACAACATTTTCTTAGGAAAGTAAATAATAAACTACATACTGCATCTAATACAAGAACATGGTTTCATAGTAGAAGTGTCTGCCTGCTGCAGTCCAGACCTTTCAGCAAATGAAAACATTTGATGCATGATAAAAAAAAATCAAATGCCACAAAGATGACCCAGGGGGTTTTAGGAACTAGAGTCCTATATAAGAAAAAAACTGGGACAACATTCCTATCCCGGAAGTCCAGAAAGTGGCCTCATCAGTTCCCACACATTTACAGACAAATGCTAACAGTGGTAAACCCTGTGCCAACTCTTTTGACACATGTTTCCGCAATCAAATTCAAAATTAGCTTTTTTGTTTTTTTAATGGTACTTGTTCTCTGTTTAAACATATACTTACTGTTACTGTTTCTATTGTGAATAAAATAAGAGAATTGCTAGTCGTTGCATTCAGTTTTTAATTATGTTGTACCTTTTGGGGGGATTGGGGTTGTACCTGACATCTTCAGAGCTTTTTATTTTCTACACTGTGGTTTAGTTATGAAGACATTTTTGAGAATTGCTATATTTCAGAGGCAGATGTCACACAAGAATAAGCAAGATTTCCCAAACATGACCTGCTTTAAAACAAAGCCAACTGAGTGTGAAATTTGAAATGCGTAAACGATTCCATAGAGTGGAAAACTGTCCTCTCAGGTGGCCATTGATTTCCACGTGCATGCATTTTTGTATCTATGGTTTGAACTTGAGGGAAGCTCGGAGCTTTAATTCAGGATGTGTTGTCTGGCACAGTTAGTGGCCTCTTCTGGGAGGTTAAAATGCCCTCCAGCAGCTGCAGCACCTGCTCAGATTTCTCTCTGAGACAGTGTGATAAAACCCAAGTCTCCCTTCGTACATAAAATAAAAATGCAGACTCACAATTCATCTGAAGTCATGACTTGACATACATTTTTTTGTTTTCTGCATGTGTCTGTACATACGCATATGTACTTCATGCACATGTGGGGACATAAGTTTGTTCTTTGGTGAAGAAGTGCACGCCTGTCTGAATTTGTGTATTTTCCACGAATAACATGCTGTACATACATGAGAGTGTTATTTATGCATCCTCGCTGTGTCTGTAAGTGCATAAGCTCCAGATGTGTCCCGGGGTCAGAGCAGGGCTGCCCTCTCCAGTCCAGATGTGTCCAGGTGTGGCCTTAAGTGTCACGCCAAACAGAATCTTCTTAATGGCAGAAACAGGTCACAGGTTCACACATATTTTGTCCTGACTTGTGTCTCAAGAAGAAGAAAAAAAGATTACAAAAAAAAAAAAATCAATCATGTGACAAGCAGGTGCACAGACACTTGACTTGCTGTAGT
The DNA here is from genome assembly GCF_963576455.1 of Neolamprologus multifasciatus. NCBI lineage: Eukaryota > Metazoa > Chordata > Actinopteri > Cichliformes > Cichlidae > Neolamprologus > Neolamprologus multifasciatus. Next base: position 4,819,330 of record NC_140452.1, read on the forward strand.
TTCTACTAAAATGAATGAATGTCTCTGGTCTAAAGTAATCTAGTGATTCATTTCTCTGTTACTATCTTTGGCAGGATATGACTGTCTATTCAGTCCTTACAGCTGTGTCCGTTGATATCTTGAGCAAGGAGGACAGGACCACGCTTAAGGACGGAGATCTGGCAACTTTACAACAGGAAAAGGGCACTCAAGTCTTACATTCTCTGGCACAGCAAATGGAGAGAGCGAGAGAGGAGGAAAGAAAGAGACAAAGAGAAGGAGGCGCTAAAGTTTAACAGAATTTTTAAAATGCAGAATTTACTGAGGGGAAATGTGAGTAACGTTCAGGAAGAGCTTGGTGTTTGTTAAGTGTAAGGATTTGGGTTTTGGGGGCATCAGGTCTGTGGTCGGGAACATAAGGAGAAAGGGAAAAAGGAAGATGTGCTCGACTTGTTATCTAGCCTCACTGTTTACTCAGATTCCAGCTCACAGATAGCATCAGCAAATAAGCTGCGGCCAAGTCAACGTGCTGTTGGACCATGCCAAAACTGACCTTTTGCTTCTGTGAACACACACACACACACACACACACACACACACACACACACACACACACACACAACATATACACATGCTGTCAAGCCATTCTCCACATTCTCCTCAGTTATAAACAGCGAGTATCAGTGGGGCCAAAGCAAAACAAGAACCTGATCCTCAGTACGTTTATCTGAATCAAATAACACAAACATGAACATTTACATTTAAAAGGCACTGTGATCATTACATGTACAAATAACAAAACTGAATCCTTATATGTAGCAGCTAAACTACTAAAATATGAAATAAGAGTAGAATTCAGCAGTCATTTACCAAAATGACAAAAAGATCATGCAGAAAATGTTCTCAGAATCCACATTTGAACACCTCACAGGATCTTGTGTGGGTTATACAGTCATCCATCCATTTTGGCCTATTTGGTCAGGCTCAGATTATATATATGTACAATGTATATAATCTACAAACTAGGGATGCAACGATACCAATTTTTTCAAACCGATACCGATACTTGGATCTGAGTACTTGCCGATACTGAGTACAAAAACCGATACTTCTACCACACACACACACACAAATGCAATGAATTGAAAGACAGGTTTTATTTTATTCTCTACCGATAATGAATAATATCTTAATAAAAATGACCACAAAAAAATTTCAAGTGAAAAATAAGCACTTCTCTTAAATTATTGCAGAGTCATTGTAATTTAACAAAATATCACTGAACTATTGGCACTGTCTCGAGCTTTCAGAATAATAAATAAACACTTCTGTTTGGAATAAAATAAATACAAATTAGGTTTGAGAATAAAATAAACTTTTAAATTGTTGCAGAGTGTCCATATTGTAAACAAACAAACAAAATAACGAAAGTATTTGGCATTGACGAACTCCTCATCTGCCCGTGGATCATCAGTCCACTGTGCCGTTAAACCGAGGACTGACATCGCACACACTGCTTGTCTTTACCTCTTTAGAAAGTTTTGACACCATTATCTCCCTGATGTGTGGGCGGCTGGGAATTTCATATCGCAGCTCGAGTATGCTGAGAAGAATCCTATGTTTTCCACGACCGGCATTGGCTGGTCATCCAGAGCAATAAAAATGAGTCAGACCCTCTGTTATTTTAACTGCCCGTGGATTTTCTCTTGACATTTTTCATCGCTTTTCCAAAACCTGAGTTAAAGTTGGCTGTTCCACACTGCTGACATTTTGTTTAGCCTAGCTACAGCAGCCTCCAGTTTCTCTTTTTTATCTGGAGCCGCCAGTCTCACTCGCCTAACCCTGTGCCTGTTTAGCGCGGGATGTCCCCCTAGTGGCCAATCTAAAAAACTACAACAAAAATGACAAGCCACCCTCTGATTAATGAAATAAGTTAGTATCGGTTCGTGGTATCGGTTAACTTTTACGAGTTAACCGATACCACATTTTACAGTATCGGTCCCGATACCCGATACCAGTATCGGTATCGGTGCATCCCTACTACAAACAGTTAAAACAGGGATTTAACACCCCAGTAATTCAAGAAAGTGAATTCTTGACTGAGGATTTTTCTGGGTTTATTAGGGTGATTAGACCTTTTTTGTTCTGTTTGCTCTGTGGCCCAGGACAAATTGATAAAAAATTACACACTAACTCAGCTTCATTAGAAACAGAGGTCTAATCCACTGTAACTCATCAGATTTTCATAACTGTAAACTATCCTCTCTGTTATATGGAGAGGAAAGTACGATTTTTTAAAACTGTTTTAACATAATTCAGCATTTTGGAGATCATCTTAAAATAAATGATCCCGATGATGGTGACACAACACGTTCTCACTCCCAAAGCGTAACATTTTACGCTAGGTGACAAATCGTCAACATATTACGTTTTCGGCTACGCACCACGTTCCTAAATGACGACCTCGGAAAAATGAGGAAAAATGAGAACCGTATGGACTCAATCTACACATGTTCGCTCTTTTTCTTCAAATCGCTTAGAAACACGCTATTTAACATCATTAAAGTCCTGGTTAAGATCAGGAAAAAGGTTATGGTTAGGGCTAGGGATAAGGTTAGGTTTAGGGCTGGAATACAGGGCTGGAACGTCTATTACCGCGGGAGCGTCATTGCACTGGATTTCGGCCATAACCCACCGTGTCCCATAAGAACGCCAAAGGTCTCCTTTCGCGTTCCTCAGGAACGCCGCGGGACGTGACAAAACGTCGGCATGTTACGCCTCGGGAGTGAGAACGGGTGACAATGGTGATAACATTGATTACTTGGTATACAACCTGTTCTTATTTTTCTCGTTTTAAAAATTATTATATGATGTGACATGTCTCAGATACACAAAAGCTGTCCTTTGGGAACACTGGGTGACAAACAGGGTCTTGGGATAAATGAGGTGGAGCTGTTGCTACCAAGCTGGTGTTACTGGTGTGAGGGGCTGTATTTTAATCCAAACCCAATTCACTGTTTCCCAACTATTCCTGAATCATTTTAATTGTAATAATGTAATAATATCCTGGCTTAGAAACGTGTTATCTATGCCAGCCCTCCAACCTCTTTATTTGGACTTTCTTGGACACCATCACCAACTGGCACCAACACCAGACGGCCTCTTGTAGCATATGACAATGGACACAGTTGTGATAGCACAAGCAAATCTATTCCTAGATATAATATTTTCTTCATTATTATTAAACCTGTTTTGCTCTCCCTGCAGCTGCCATATGTCTATCCTCCCTTGGCCTTACAATATAAGGCGAGTTTTTATTCCTTACTGTCACCAAAGCCTTACTCACAAGCCGCATGTGTCTCTATGGTGTTGTAGGTTATATAAATAAGATGACATACAGGAGTAGAAGGAACATGACCACCTGCCACGTAGCTTTGGTGAAAGTTATAACCGGCTCATGGGCTGTTGAAGCTAGCTCTGATGTCTTTCTGGTGAGTAAATTTCACAGATACTTGATCTGACTGAGAATTATGCTATGATCAACACTTTGAAGTCTTCAATGTGTTTCTCAAACTAGTCTGAAACAGTCTGCACATTGTTGCAAGATGCAAGCTAAAAGAAGGCACCGCCACTGGGGAATATTATTGCCATGAAGAGGTGTAGCAGGCATACAGCATAAAAAGTGTGGCCACAAGAGTTCCTCAACCCAAGCTTTCCCAGTAAATCATTGGCCAGAACATCGTTATTCTTCCAGCAGCTTGTTTTCTTCCCACAGTGCATTCCTGGTGGACTTACTCACCTGTTACATGGCGTGAAATAAAATGAGCTTTAATTTATATCACTGCTAATGTGGGAACCTCTCATCATGCCAAGGGTGCTCTAACCAGGTCATCTGGCCAATGATAATGGTTTGATGAGGGATGCTAAGTTCTGTTCACCTGCCTGTACAGTGGCTAATTTTCTGACCAATATGTCCTAGACTATGACTTTCACTGCTGGCTGGACTCTTGGTAATTTATTGCCTACATTTAAGAAATGTACTATTTTGAAATGGATGAATCAACCCTTTTAACGTCTGCTCTTCGGTGCTGGACCTCGTAGATGATTTTATGAACTAGAAAAAAAACGGTAGCAAAGTAATGATGGAATAAAGTCTCCCGTGTTTTAATAAAATGACTAAAGTGTATTATAATTTTGCGACAGCATTTTGATGAAGCAATAGGAGTTGGTGAGCTTTGATTTTATTACGTAAGCATTACTGTATCTTTCACGATCCCCATCTTCTTGCAACGTCCCTCATTCATATTCAGTGTCTCCCTCTATTGCTGTATTCCTCTCTTTGTGCGACAGAGTGGTGTGACAGTAGAGAGCAGACAATGTCGGGTTACCCTGGTAATTTAGGGAGGAGGACGGAAGTATCCTGGACAGGCAGTCCCTCCTCCCGAGAGTCCCACTGATGATTCACCAGCCTGCATGATGAAGGTTGGTGACCCCAATTTGAGTAAGGCAGGAGGAGGTGGAGCGGGAGAAGAAGGCGGATGAGGAAGGGGGATAATAAGCAGGAGGGGATGGCGATGCCTACGTCAGTGGCACTCGCTAATAGGCAGATGTCCTTGTCCATGACAGAAGTAAATCATGTCTCTTGGGGGAAAGAATACAAGAACGAGAGGAGAGGAAGGGAAGAAACAAGTAAGACAGAGACCGAGATTGCTGTCTGGAGTAGTGAAGTGCAGGGCTGGACGTGAGTGCGTGTCTAAGTGAAATTATAGGCAATTAGTTCAGCCTCTGAGCCCACTGTAGAAATGTTGTTTTGATGAAGAGGAAAACAAGAAGGAGGGAAGCCAGAGAAGGTGAAATGACTCAGTTTAAGTGTTTGAAGCTGTTTAGGTTGAGTGGGCTGGGTTGCATTAAACCAGAGAAGGTCACAGGTGATCTGCAGAGACAGAGGAATACAGAAAAAAAGAGCAAAAAAAAAAGCTAAAAGAGTAGTGTGCAGCAAAGAACTAATAATGTGAGTGTAACAATAGCAGACTATGGAAATACTCAAGAGTAAGTTAACTTACAATTAATAGTATATTTCTAAGGAAAGTACCATCAGAAAACTGCAAACTAGCAACAGAAATAAAAATCACTCACATCCCTGTTCCCCAGATTACATAATATATTCTCTGTATTAAATTAGTATTTATGTTTATAATTTTCTTAAAAGGCTTGTATGGCTTCAGACAATTCATGTGGAGCAATGTGTCATGTTTTGTAAGCATCTCCTTGTTTTTGCATGAAAATATTTATCTAGTTTTTTATGTAACTCTTTGAAGCACCACAAAATTGATCTTAGATGCAGTACTTAAGTGTCCCAAAGACTCGGCCAATGACTAAAAGAACATCAACTTTTATGAGTATGTGATCTACCTCCTGATGAAATAGCTGTATACCCAACAACCACCCCCACTGCCAAGTTTCCATGCCACAGAAAACATAATCAAAACAATAATAATAATAATTTATATAGCGCTTCTCAGGACCCCTCAAAGCGCTTTACAATGCCACTATTCATTCACTCTCACATTCACACACTGGTGGAGGCAGCTACAGTTGTAGCCACAGCTGCCCTGGGACAGACTGACAGAGGCGAGGCTGCCATATCGCGCCATCGGCCCCTCTGGCCAACACCAGTAGGCGGTAGGTGAAGTGTCTTGCCCAAGGACACAACGACCGAGACTGTCCGAGCCGGGGCTCGAACCGGCAACCTTCCGATTACAAGACGAACTCCCAACTCTTGAGCCACGATCGCCCTACAAAACACCAGAAACACTTATTTCATAAAAGTAATGTGGACATTCAAGGTCATAGAAACATTTCAAGCAATCATATTATGAGACACTAATAATAATAATACGATCCCATCAAAAAAACTAAGGACAAGATTGGGCCTGCACCCAGGCATTTTGATTTGAGACCGGCCCACCGGGTATTATAGGAAAAGCCATAAAGCCTTTGAATGAAAACAGACGCTGTTGTGACAGTGACCTACAGTCTTTTTGGTAAATTTATGATTTCTATACATCTGACGTCAGATAAAAACTTTGGTTGTAAGATTCAGATAATTATTTATTAAAAGCTAGACATTTTAATGAGAATAAGAAAGAAACACATTTCTTTGTGCCCCCCTTTCCCTGTTAATGCCCTACCTGGCCCCCTGGCAAAACTTTGCTAGATCCGCCCCTGCACAGTTACCACCTGTCAGCTACTTAGAAAAGGATCCTGGTGTTATTTGTCTCTCAGAAACAGTTCATAACTTCAACTCATTCATGTCACCTAAAAGGTAAACCTGTTTCTCACCTGTTCAGCCCTGATGATTCAGTAAGGACATCTCCTGGTTTCATCTTCATGTTTCCCTCTCACCACATATCCAAACCGACATCATGACCAGCAGCTTTTACGGCTGTGGCTCCAGCAAACATCAGCTGATACTAAAAATTAATATTAAATAAATTCTAACAACAGCTGATGAAGCTTTAAAGTGCTGCTGTTGTTTAGTGCGACATCTGCTGGTTTCCTCTTTCTGGTGCAAAGTGGGCGATAAACAAACAAGAGAGAAAAGCTGATCAGCTGATCATTGATCAGTTTCATGATTGACAACTGCGTTCCTTCACAGCTCAATACGAAACGCGTAATATTTTCTCTGATTGAGGGACCATTCCGTTTTTTAAGGGGTGGTTGGCAACTCTACTAACTAACCTTATGAATAAAATAAAGTTCACTATCAGTAACATCATAGCACCCACTCAGCTGTTTAGAAACTCCGTCATGCTAGCTAGTAGCAGTACGAGTTATTGTAACTGACTGTGAAAAGTCAGCACAATGACAATAAACTCCACCTAAACTTGGTTTATATCTGACCCAGATAGACTGCAGGTCATAACTTCTTACCTGAAGTTCAGTTCACCTGACACTCAGACCGGCGGCCGCCTCGGGTCTCTCCTCCTGCCTCCCCTTCCCTCATCCACCTGCTGTCCTCTGTGGAAGCTTCGCCATAGCCACCACCAAACAACTGAGTTATTTTTACACATCTGCCAGCATCTGGTCAATCCACCACCTTTCATTGTTTATACCCTAACAAAAGGAGAAAAAAAAAAAAGTCAAATACTGGCAAATGCACGGTATGGCCGATGTACGGTGTACATTTTAGGACATCGTCAGGTCTCAAGAAAAAAGTTGTCAGGTATCAGACAAAAAAATTGTCAGGTCTCAGTTCTCAAGAAAAAAAGTTGTCAGGTATCAGAGAAAAAATTGTCAGGTCTCAGTTCTCAAGAAAAAAGTTGTCAGGTATCAGACAAAAAATGTCAGGTCTCAGTTGTCAGGAAAAAAAGTTGTCAGGTATCAGACAAAAAATTTTCAGGTCTCAGTTGTCAAGAAAAAAAGTTGTCAGGTATCAGACAAAAAATTGTCAGGTCTCAGTTCTCAAGAAAAAAGTTGTCAGGTATCAGACAAAAAAATGTCAGGTCTCAGTTGTCAAGAAAAAAAGTTGTCAGGTATCAGACAAAAAATTGTCAGGTCTCAGTTCTCAAGAAAAAAAGTTGTCAGGTATCAGACAAAAAATTGTCAGGTCTCAGTTCTCAAGAAAAAAAGTTGTCAGGTATCAGAGAAAAAATTGTCAGGTCTCAGTTCTCAAGAAAAAAAGTTGTCAGGTATCAGACAAAAAATTTTCAGGTCTCAGTTGTCAAGAAAAAAAGTTGTCAGGTATCAGACAAAAAATTGTCAGGTCTCAGTTCTCAAGAAAAAAGTTGTCAGGTATCAGACAAAAAAATGTCAGGTCTCAGTTGTCAAGAAAAAAAGTTGTCAGGTATCAGACAAAAAATTGTCAGGTCTCAGTTCTCAAGAAAAAAAGTTGTCAGGTATCAGACAAAAAATTGTCAGGTCTCAGTTCTCAAGAAAAAAAGTTGTCAGGTATCAGACAAAAAATTGTCAGGTCTCAGTTCTCAAGAAAAAAAGTTGTCAGGTATCAGACAAAAAAATGTCAGGTGTCAGTTGTCAAGAAAAAAAGTTGTCAGGTATCAGAGAAAAAATTGTCAGGTCTCAGTTCTCAAGAAAAAAAGTTGTCAGGTATCAGACAAAAAAATGTCAGGTGTCAGTTGTCAAGAAAAAAAGTTGTCAGGTATCAGAGAAAAAATTGTCAGGTCTCAGTTCTCAAGAAAAAAGTTGTCAGGTACCAGACAAAAAATGTCAGGTCTCAGTTGTCAGGAAAAACGTTGTCAGGTATCAGACAAAAATTGTCAGGTCTCAGTTGTCAGGAAAAAAGTTGTCAGGTATCAGACAAAAAATTGTCAGGTCTCAGTTCTCAAGATTATTATTATAATATATATAATATTATGTTAAAATCTCAAAGGACAGCATTATATTTTTGATATTAACAGTAACTCTGGGCTTCTGTGGAGAGTGTAGCTGATCTCATCGCTGTCTAAAAATGGATAAAAAAAAACCCCATAAGAAGTGCTGAATCCTTCAATAACACAGACTATTAGAGTAGCAGCTGTCTGTGTGAAGCACTTGCTGCAGGGTTGCACCATGAATGTATTCAGCTGAATTCAGTATTCAGACCTGACAATTTTTTGTCTGATACCTGACAACTTTTTTCTTGAGACCCGACGATGTCCTAAAATGTACACCGTACCGATGGCCAGTCCAGCTATGCCTGCACCTGAAGCAGGGTTTAAAGGGAAAATGATTCTCATCAATAATGTGTTCCTATTTTTGTCTTATTAGCAAACATAGCTGAAAGGTTTCTGAATAACATATGGTTCAAATCATGTTTCAAAAGTAAGGCTTGAGTGAACCATTAAATCTGATAAACAACTTAATGTATATTACTGTTCAAAGAATTTATTTTTCATGTGCCGCAGCTTGGCATTGCTTTATTGACTGCATAGAGATATTTGCTCAGTGATAATAAAAGAATGACATCCCACTGTCTGCCTACACACTCAACGTGTTCTTTTTCATCCTCATCTCTGAGTTGTGTTCATGGTGCAGATGTCAATAAAGTTGAGGTCAGGGAAGAACTGAGAAGTATATTATTTTTTTCTTGTTTAAAGATTGTGTGAAAATATAAGGTATTTTGGCATACTGCGGGCTAAACGGGTTATTTTGCAGTACCGGGGTTAAGTTTACAGTAATGCACGATGTTGGAGTGGTGGAGGGCTGGCTGTGCTGTTCGTGGTCTATGTTGGGCTACATCAAGGCTAACAGGTATCAATTTAAGGTCAATATTGAAGGTGATGATGCTGATTAGTCGCTCACCAAATTTTTACTTACTTTATATTGTCTAGGGGGTTGGAAAGCAGCCATATAGCTCATTACACATCTGCTTATACCTTGTTGAATTCAGATCGCGATATCTACAAAGAGCAGTGAATGTTAGAGTATCAGTACAGGTCCACTGATAACAGCCTGTCCACTGAGAAAATTCTTCTGGTGCTCCCAAAACAAACTATGTGGCTTATTTCCAAGTGATTCCTTTCCCTAAGCTGCACTGCTACACCCAATCTTCAGGTAACTCCAACTGCCAAATCAAACAGAAGTGTTTATTTATTATTCTGAAAGCTCGAGACAGTGCCAATAGTTCAGTGATATTTTGTTAAATTACAATGTGGAGACTCTGCAATAATTTAACAGAAGTGCTTATTTTTCACTTGAAATTTTTTTTGTGGTCATTTTTATTAAGATTTTTATTTTTTATCGGCAGAGAATAAAATAAAACCTGTCTTCCAATTCATTGCATTTGTGTGTGTGTGGTAGAAGTATCGGTTTTTGTACTCTGTATCGGCAAGTACTCAGATCCAAGTATCGGTACCGTATCGGTTTGAAAAAATTGGTATCGTTGCATCCCTAGTTGTGAACCTCTAAATCCCAGGTGTCGAACTCCAGGCCCTGATGGCCGGTGTCCTGCAGGTTTTAGATGTATCCTTGATCCAACACAGCTGATTTAAATGGCTAAATTACCTCCTCAACATGTCTTGAAGTTCTCCAGAGGCCTGGTAACGAACTAATCATTTAATCCAAGTGTGTTGACCCAACGTGATATCTAAAACGTGCAGGACACCAGCCCTCGAGGCCTGGAGTTCGACATCCCTGCAAGATAAGCACGTTAACGTTTGCTAGTTGGGACCAAAAAGGTACAGTTGAAGTTGATAAAAAAAATGTCATAATTTTGCACATATAGATGTCATACACCAGAGGATTAAATAGATGACCATTGTGACTTGATCCTGGCATTAGCTGAAATCATGAGACTGACTTTGAAATCGATACAACATAATAGGAATATTGATGACTGCACAAATGTGACTTTTACGTGTAGAAAAAAAAGGATCTCAGAGATAAACATCAAACCTTCACTCAAATATTCACAAGCTTCTCAATAATAGCATTTCCAGCTGGTCCTGATTGGTCACAGCTGATGAACCTGTCCAATCAGCGCTGACATCAGTTGGTCCTCAGCATCACAGACACTAATTAGCAGCATCTTCCTGTGTTTACTCCTGTGGGGAAGGGAGTGGGCTGTGATAGAGTCTACAGACTTATAGATAAATGGAGATAACTTTAATCTCACTCTAATTGGCGCTTCCCTCTCCTCCCACCTCCTCATATGTCTTCCTGTCTAGACTTGAGTTGGACATAAGCCTCCACTTTCCCATATCATGCTGTGGCAACTTCTTGATCATGCGCACAGATAGATATAGTGTAATATGGATTTGGTTCCTTTGCAGGGCTGCAGGCCAATAAAAAGGAAAATTATAGTTTAGTATCTTCACTTTTTTATTTAAACAACTGGCAGCTGCATTTATGGGAAACAGTCTCAAAATGCTGTTGTGTTCATATATTCACCCTAAACACAAATAAAATTGAGTCTTTCAATGCCTAAGGGGTTTTTACAGTTCGGATCCCAGGCTTTTTCCAGCTGGCATGCTCCACTGCTGGCCTCTTTATCTCCCTGGCCACTTGAGCTGGGGAAATGAGGCTGCCACAGAGCGCCTGGCCCTCACAATTGCTGGAGATCCTCCAACATTCCCCGCGGTGGCAAGTCAAACAAACCTGGGGACTGATTGTGACTCAGCCATTCCTTTTGTGTCTGTTTGCCTGGCTGCTTTGACAACACCTTCAGTGAGAACTTTACAGTAAATATCAGCACTTCTACTTTAGAAAACGTACTGTATTGTATTGTATGCGCTAAAATGGGGTTTTATCCATTTATTTACCCAATTCTTCTTAATAATATCTATAATAATAAAGGAGGGAAGCACCAGAAACACTCTCTCATTCATTCACTTCCTTACATAGTTTACAGTATTCTATAATGAATATTTAATTTGTTTTATAAATAAACAAATCTTTTCTGTCATCACTGGTGGCTGTAATATTATAGGATTAATTTAATCATAATTACTACAATCATTGCATTGAGGGATTTTCAGCACTTCCATTGTGAGAAGGTTTGAACTCATTAACTTGTGTATAAAGTTCATAATTAGAAAGCAGACACTTAAGTACAAAGTAATTCTGCTGCCTTGCAGAGTAAACAGAGAATGATACAGTTGTCTAGAACTGTGCACACGTCTGCTGAGACAATGTTTTTACGTATGCAAGCTGCTGAATGCAAATGAGCAGTGAGGAGGCAAAGTATCGGACAATCTTCTTGGCATACTAAAGAAGTTCTGTATCAAATTTAGTGCCTTTTGTCTCACAGAGATATTTTTTAGAGATTTGCCTGTTGGTTGCACCACAGAGAAGTTCAATTCAGAGTCATATTTATAAAGCAACAAAATTATAACAACAGTTCCCTCAAGGCACTTTATATTGAAAGATAAAGACACTGCAATAATTCAGAGAACAAAAACCACACACCCATGAGCAACCACTTTGGTGACAGTGAGAAGGAAAAACTTGCTTTTAACAGGAAGAAACCTAAAGCAGAACTAGGCTCAGTGAGGGATGGCCATCTGCTCTTACTGGTTTTGGGTGAAGGAGGGACACAGGGCAAAAGACACACTGTGGAGGAAAGGTTTTCAGCACGATTGTAAAAGTAGAGAGGGTGTCTGTCTCCCAAATCCAAACCGAGGGTTGCTTCCACAGTAGAGGGGCCTGAAGGCTGAAGGCTCTGCCTCCCATTCTACTATTACATATCATAGGAACCACAAAAAAACAGCAGTCTGACAGCAAAGTGCTCTATTGGGGTACAAGGAGGTCTTTAAGATAAGATAAGACCTGAAACTGAGTTTAGATTTAATTCTGGACTTAACTAGTAGGGTAATATGGATAAATTGTGGTCTCTCTTTGTGGTCTTTGTCAGTACCCAATTAAAAGCTAAACTAAAGGTTTCTCAGTTAGATTTTAGAAAAGCGTGGTAAAATGAATGACAAAGTTGGCTTTTTTCCTTACTGTTTTTCTTTTAATTTTGGGGGGGATTGAAGCAACCCATTTTTACTTCCAACTCATTTTATACTGATGCTTAATCAGGACCCCTTAGCCCTTCTTTTAGCATAATTGTTCATTGTACAAAAAAACCAACAAAAAAAACTGTCTACACAGAGGCAGAGTGATACTGCAGGCACATGTAATGAGAAAAGGGTACGCAAGCATCACTATGTAAAGCTGGTACTGTGAATGCTTGCCTTCCCCACTAAACAAGAAGAATGAGCAGTAAGACAACAACCGCAATGTTTCCAAGTCAGTTACAAATAAGCAAAAATATTCAATTAAATATGAGTTTGAAGGGAGAAAGTGATCACACTGACTCATTGAGGAAACAGACGAATGAAAAGCAGTTTCACTGACTCATCAGCCGGCTGAGTGAATTCCCCATCTCATACTCATAGCTGGACTGGCCCGGTATGCCCGATGGCGATTTTTTGTTTTTATGGGCCGATCGATTTTTTTTATTTTTGGAAGGTTATAAATAATTAAATGTGTTGGATTGGCCAATTGGTCATGATCGACTCTGGGCTGGACCAATTACAGCCGGAAGGTCGGATGCACCCTCCTCCTTGTTTAGCAATCTTATAGGCCATCCATCGGCTCTTTGTTACTTCGGAAACATGTCTTAAACAATTTCCACGACGTAATCCGATAACAACCGATCTCTTTACCCGTCGGCTTCCCGTGGCTGTCATGCAACAGGTGTTGTGCCAAAAAGTGATTTCCAATGTTTGCGTGTATTTTTTATGTGTAATATCTATGTTGGTAAATAGACTTCGGTGAACAGCGTTTACAAAGGGGCTATATATGGAATTAAAAAATTATCTGTTTTTTCAAGTATCTTTACAACTCTGTGTTATTGTACTTACATTATAACCAATCCGGTCCTTTATCCCCATTTTAAATATTTTTACAGAACTATTGTAATATTTGAGCCATTTCTGCTGTCCAACTACTTCTTACAAAAGACATTTTTTAATGTTAATTAGACTTTTTTTTAACGGCATAAATAAAGGTTATATAAAAGTCACTGCCAAAGACTGATTGCGGCTTCTACCTTGTTACACTAATGTTGCTTGTAGCTCAATATGACTTTATGTCATCCATGAGGGATGCATTTGACATATGTTTCACATATTATAGCCCAACAAGTTACTTATAGCAATTTAAATACCAGAAATCACTTTTTGGCACAACACCGGCTATTGCAGTTAATAATACAACAGTTTCTTGCCATTTTTTGTGTTTCTTTTTATCGCTGTGTAACTGAGTTCAATTGAAAGCCTGCATGCGCTAGTACCGCTTGCCACAAGTTCCCAGAATCCTTTGCGGTTTTACCCCTGAATGACGTCACATTTTTGGTGGGCCGGTCTCTAGTCAAAATGCCCGGGTCGATTTTTTGTCCCAGTCCAGCCCTGCTCATACTCCAGTATATTCATTCACTGTGCTCCCAGTGTCACAGCTCAGAGGAAACTTCATTAGTCCTCATTACCATATATGTTAACGGGTTTAACTCTAGCATTGATACAATGACAACCAAAGTTAATACTTGCTTATACTTGGGTTAATACTTGTTCCAATGAATGTTATCATGTGAATCATCATTTCTTCCCCCTTTTGATAATGAAATGTGCTAAAAATACCAATTCATGAGGTCACTGCCCAATTATTTTCGTCTGCTGGCTGGTGTTTTTGGCAAAAAGGGTGATTAAGTGGTTTTGAGAGCTATCAGACACTTGCCAGGAAGTGACAGAGGACCACAAACAGGAAGGAGCGGAATGTGCTTCCTGTCGGCCGATGGTAGCGTACAGGGGCAGATTCCTTGTACCATCGTGACTGATACACCAGCATACGCACACATGCATACGCTAAAAGGCAGGGATGTTTTTCCACTGAAATCAGGGAGAAGCAGACTGTCAGGAAAGGCAAACGGCAAGAAAAGATAACACTGAGACAGCGTGTTCAAGTGCAGTGCGGCACATCGGGAAGCACAAGCCAACACCAGGCCTTCAGAACTGCCTTGTAAAGCTCATTCTCACTTAACCTTTGGAAAATACTCATGTAATATTTGTTTTGTGGAATAAAGTGAAGTCATGAAGAGATCGCTCTTTCGGCCAACTTAATAATGCATCCGTTTGACAAAGATCTTCCCGTCAAATTGGACTGCTCTTTTCCATACTAAAGCTTAATTTTCTAGGTCACGTTTGCATGAACAATGACAGCCTGGCACCCTGACATAACAGACTCTTTAACAAAAAGCTTTTTACCAGTCAGATAGAACCAAATCTGTGAAGGTGTTCACCGAAAACACCAAAACAGTGAGCTGAAAAAGGTTTCTGCTTGTTTCCATTTTCTTTTAATTGCATTTTTTTAAAGATGTTGTCCAGAAGTATTTGGACGATGAAAGGTTACTGAAAAGTGCACTATGTTGGGTTGAGATCAGGTGACTGACATTACCATTGAGCAATATTCAAGTTTTTGCCTTTTGCAGCTTTCTTTAGGCCGTTATCTCTTTGCACTGTGAAGCAGTCTGATCAGTTCAGCTGAATCTGAGTAGAAAGTATAGCCCTGTATACTTTGTAATTCATCCTACTACTTTTACCAGCTGTCACATCAACAAACAACAAAAACCCAGTTCCACTGGCAGCCTTACATGTCCATGCCAAACACTGCCTCCACCATGTTTGACAGATGGCCATTGTGATCTACCCATTGTTCTGATACAAGTTCATTAGGGTTTCATCTGTCCAAAGACCGTCCACTGAACTGTGCAAAGTATTTTAAATGTCTCCTGGCAAAGTCTAATCTGACCTTTCTGTTCTTGAGTGTCACCAGTGGTTTGCACTAGGGATGCACCGATACCGATACTGGTATGGGGTATCGGGACCAATACTGTAAAATGTGGTATCGGTTAACTCGTAAAAGTTAACCGATACCATGAACTGATACTAACTTATTTCATTAATCAGAGGGTGGATTGTCATCTTTGTTGTAGTTTTTTAGATTGGCCACTAGGGGGACATCCCGCGCTAAACAGGCACAGGGTTAGGCGAGTGAGACTGGCGGCTCCAGATAAAAAAGAGAAACTGGAGGCTGCTGTAGCTAGGCTAAACAAAATGTCAGCAGTGTGGAACAGCCAACTTTAACTCAGGTTTTGGAAAAGCGATGAAAAATGTCAAGAGAAAATCCACGGGCAGTTAAAATAACAGAGGCTCTGACTCATTTTATTGCTCTGGATGACCAGCCAATGCCGGTCGTGGAAAACATAGGATTGCACCGTCTTCTCAGCACACTCGAGCTGCGATATGAAATTCCCAGCCGCCCACACATCAGGGAGATAATGGTGCCAAAACTTTCTAAAGAGGTAAAGACAAGCAGTGTGTGCGATGTCAGTCCTTGGTTTAACAGCACAGTGGACTAATGATCCACGGGCAGATGGGGAGTTCGTTCGTCAATGCCAAATACTTTCGTTATTTTGTTTGTTTGTTTACAATATGGACACTCTGCAATAATTTAAAAGTTTATTTTATTCTCAAACCTAATTTGTATTTATTTTATTCCAAACAGAAGTGTTTATTTATTATTCTGAAAGCTCGAGACAGTGCCAATAGTTCAGTGATATTTTGTTAAATTACAATGTGGAGACTCTGCAATAATTTAACAGAAGTGCTTATTTTTCACTTGAAATTTTTTTGTGGTCATTTTTATTAAGATATTATTTATTATCGGCAGAGAATAAAATAAAACCTGTCTTCCAATTCATTGCATTTGTGTGTGTGTGTGTGGTAGAAGTATCGGTTTTTGTACTCTGTAGAAGTACTCAGATCCAAGTATCGGTACCGTATCGGTTTGAAAAAATTGGTATCGTTGCATCCCTAGTTTGCACCTTGTAAGCCCTCTGTATTTATTTTCATAAATCATCTCTTCATTGTAGACTTCGACAATGACATGCCTACCTCCAATACATGATCAGATATCAGATCAGACGTGTTATTAGAAAATGAACCAGGAACCAGCTAAAGCATGAAGTTGTATAAAATTGAAATGAATGTGTTTATGTATTGTATACATTCCTGCAGATAGTCACAGAGGTGAGAGTGAGAGCTGGGGGAGTTGAGAGCTGCTGGTCATAGAACAGTATATGAAATTAACATTGGTTGTCCTTGAGGGCTTCCTGATTCAATCACACAGGCTCGATGACGTCATGCAGAGGTTTAAGTCATATTTTGGATTAGGGAGGGTGAGAGAGAGTGAGAGGGATAGCAATGTGGGGTGGCGGGGGGGGGGGGAGGGGAGGGGGGGGATGAGTCACTACCTCACTGATGACTGTCTCCACTGAGTGGTCAGATAATTCAGGTACAAAAAGAGACACAGGCACAGCACGACCGCCTAATGGCACTCAAATAAAATGACTTATTGGGAACTCGCAAAATACACCTTTTAGGAAGATTAAATAGTATTGATGCCACCCCTCCTCCTCCCCATGAGGCTGGTACAAAACAATGACCAATACTGTTCTTCTGTATTTAATTAATGATCAGGGACTGACACGACGGATGTCTTTGCTGTCATCATATGTTGAGTCAGTATTGGCTCTATTACTGAAACGTTCAAGAAAAACTATCTGGTGTAATCCTGATTCATCAAAGAGTAGAGTTGATTTAGGTTATACAGTCCCAATCAAAAGTTTAAGACCACTTGAAAAATGGCAAGAAATCATATTTTTCAGGGTTCGATCTTATAAGGTTCCAAGTAGAGCTTCAAACTGCAACAACAAGAAATGGGAGTGAGACAAAACATTTTTTTGAGCATGCAATTTATTGAAAACAAAGCTTAAACTGAAAGAGGCTGCTTTATAGCTGATATAATGTTTAGGACCAAAAAACAACAACAACAAAAACCCCCATAAACCCCCCAAAAAAGAAATCAAAGTTCCAAACACAAACTCAGTAATGAGTAGGTCCACCATTATTGTTGATCACTTCAAAAATTGTTTCGCGGCGTGCTTGATGCAAGCGTGCTACCTGAGAGAAAATGACAATGAATCCATATTTTTGCACATATTTGGCCTTTAAAAGGCATGTGGTCCTAAACCTTTGATCAACTGTAAAGCAGACTCTTTCAGTTAAAGCGTTGTTTTCAAGAAATTGCATGCTCCAAAAATAGTTTTGTCTTACTCCAATTTCTTCTTGTTACATGATGAAGCTCTACTTGGAACCTTGTTAAGATCCAACCGTGCATTTGTTTTTGTTTTTATCGTTTTCAAGTGGCCTTAAACTTTTGATCGGGACTGTATGTTCCATGCTGTAAAAATGACTGAAAAAATAGATGCAAAGTCAGAAACAAGGACAGATGATGAACCTAGAATTGTCATCATTACAAATTTCTTGATCATCAGAATAATCATGTTCAGTCAGTCAGTTGAGATCCTGCTGAACAGTCCAACAAGCGAGTTTCACAAGTAAAAAAATAACATTTGTGAAAAACTTGCTAAGAAAGAGGATAGCAGAATAATACTTTAAAAGCTGTTGCAGCAGTCCAAACATCATTACTTTTATGATGATATTGGAGAAATATCTTTTGTTTCTTTATACTCTGTACCTGATGAAACCTTTAAGAGGAACAAATTACAAATTTCTTGGTGATCGAAATAACAATTTTCAGTTGATCAGTTAATCAATTGAGTAGGAAAACTTAACAAAGTGTTCATAACATACTATAACAGTTCTACATGTGAACATGAGGTTTTGAACTGTGTCTAAGTTAGCTCATTGTACAGCAACACTTTTATTACGTTTAATGTCATTATTATGAATATGAAACTGAAGATCGAAGAAATCGGCTGTCACACTTTTATAGATTAAATGTTTTTATTTTTTTATTTCTCCAAATAAAAACAAACTAAATATCCAGTATGATATATGTACGTCAAGGGCACCGGCACATATATTTATCTTTAAAAAAAACAAAACAAAAATATTAATAAATTTTCAAGCAGAAACCAATAAATATAAAAACTGTTGCTACTATAGTCGACACACTATTCTACCAGTTTGATGAAACACAGATATTACACTGGTCATCGTGATGATAGAGAGCCAACTGGAGAAAACTCAGTTTGTAGCTTTGTTGTCAGGCATTTTTAAATAATTATAATAAAGGGTTAAAATATAGCTATGCAGTGGTAAGCCTTACAGGACAGACTTTGATTCCAACTGGCTGGAGGTGCTCATGTGTGGAGTTGGGATGATCTCCCTGTGCCTGCACACAGTTCCTCCAACAGTCCAAACACATGCATGTTAAGTTAGACGATGGTTCTAGATTGGTTATAGATATGGTTGAGTACGAATGGTGTTACCCTTTATGTTGTTATCCTTGTGATGGACTGGTGTCATATTTAGTATTAACCTAACATTATACAGTACTACGCAAAAGTGGGACAACCCCACATATATATATATACACACACATATATAGCTTCCAGATAGCCGACCATTTCAGAGGAATGCTTTGTTATTGTTTTGAGAGGAATGTTTAAGTCACTTAACACTGACCTATGAATCACCCAAACATAAAAAGCACCCAACTCAAGTAATGCACCAGTGTTGTGTCTACAGATAATGACAACTTGGCAAAGAATCCATTTTAAATTGAACAGTTCACAGTTAATAGCAGCCTGTTGTTGAAAAAACAAAACAAAAACTCGTCCCTAAAAAAAATCCCCCACAATTTGCTCCTTTTCTTTAGATTAATCTAAAGAATTATTCATTACTAGTAATCTGTTATTATTATTACCATTATCATTGTTATATTATTAAGCTAAGTACCAAAGATAATAAAATCTGACAGGCATAAGATAGAATTTTTGTACGAGTAATGTCATTCCACCACAAGAGGTATCAGCTGACCACCTGGCATATCTTGGCACGGTGTGCAGTGCAATCTTAAAAAAATTGAGGAAAATGACCTAAATTACAAACTACAGCCAACGCAGCCAAGGACATAACATCCGGAAGTTGTGTCCTTAAGAATAAGGGGGGGAAAACAAACAAACAAACTTCACTGAAGTCCCATTAGAAATGGTCTCAGTGGGAGAGTGGCCATCAAAAAGCCATTCTTAAGGGAAACGGGCTGAGCAACGCTAAAATAGAGAAGAACTGGACTGAAAAACAGTGGCAACACGTCCTATGGAGTGATCCACATTTGAATTTTTTTAGTTAGACGAGGTCAGGGAAGAGGTTTCCAGCCATCTGTAAAACACAGTGGAGAGTCTAGTGTGGTTTGGAGCAGTGTTAAAAAGCTTTTCAAAATTGGTGGAATAATGAACACTGAAAGGTACTATCAGAACCGTGGAATACCACCAAGATTCCAAGTATCTGATTGGAAAATGCTTCACTTTTTAGCATCCCAAACATACTGCCAATGCAGTAGAAGCATAGCTGGATAGAAAAAGACAATAGCCTCCAACATTACTGAAGCAGTGTATTATCTTAAGAGAGAACGAAACACAAGGAAGCCAACATCCAAAGCTTCTTGAATGTCCTTCAAGAAGCCCAGAGAATTATTCCTGAAGACTACTTCAAGAAATTACAAAAAAAGCTGTCTAAGAGCTCAGGCTGTGCTGAAGAATAAAGATTGTCGTACAAAATATTGACCTTGAAGCTTGTACTGTAAATGTACAAAAAGTTTTTGCTTTATTTAAACTGTATGTTTTTGCACGTTTCAATAAATCACATACTTCCTATTTCTGTAGAAAATATAAAGAAATGGAGGTACCTCAAGACCAGGGGTGGGCAACTCCAGGCCTCGAGGGCCGGTGTCCCTGCAGGTTTTAGATGTGTCCTTGAACCAACACAACTGATTTAAATGACTAAATTAGCTCCTCAACATGTCTTGCAGTTCTCCAGAGGCCTGGTAACGAACTAATCATGTGATTCAGGTGTGTTGACCCAAGGTGAGGTCTAAAACCTGCAGGACACCAGCCCTCGAGGCCTGGAGTTGCCCACCCCTGCTCTAGACCATTGCTCAATGCCAAAAGGTAGAGTTTAAATGAGCCCACTTTAGGAAAAGAGCTCGATTCAAGAGTGGCTTTTGAAATTGAGCTTTTCATTAAACATGAATATTTACCAGTTATTTCTTTAAACATTTTATTTTGCCACACAGTCCTGATCACTTTCACAGAGAATACAAAAGTGTTTCTTTTAAGTGCAATATTTTATATACCACATTCAGTTAAATTGAATGAGGCAATTTCACAACTCCGGCACCAGTACAGCAGTAACATGTTCGTACATATCCAACTCTGATGTTTAACTGAGACAGGAAACCTGTTCATAAACATGATACTGAGGCTAAATGTCAGGTGACATCTGGCAGGATTCACTGACCTCAAAAAGCTGCATTATCTTTGAAGTGTTGCACTTCTTTAACTTTGCAGACTGTTACAGCCTCTACCTCAGGCATTTGTTGAGACTTATTATGAAACCACTAGTGGCACTTCTGATATTTAACTCAAGAGAATCATTGAGCTCTGGTGCAACTGCTAAACTCTGCCATCAGGTTTGGATGGCTACCTCTTGACACAAAGGCACGCGACTCCCTCTTGTGTTAAAACCGTGGGACTGCTTGTTGAATGCAGTCAAATCTCTAGCATATAATCCAGTCCACCGCACACACAAAAGCAACATGTTTATACATCAAAGGTGAATGATATCACATCCTGACATCTGATTAGAGCCTCTTTCTGCACACCAATGGGAGTGTGCAGGTCAGACACCTGAAAGTTCAGCACGTCAATGTCTGACGCCCCAAATGTGGCCTCCACCTTCACATTCTCGTACATCTGGAACTGAACCTTCTTGTTGGTCATGGAGAGCAAGCACCGGAGGAAGCCCTCTCTCAGCACAGATCGAGCATCCTGCTCTTTCTGCAGCTGCTCGCTGTCGCTATCTGAAGCTGCTGAGGAGGAAATGGAGGTTCGGCAGAGAGCGATGAAGCGGGGAGAGTTGGGGTCAAATCCACGGCTGTTGGGGTCAGGTCCTTTGGGCAGGCGGAGTACGGGCACTGGAGTCGCCATGCTGACTGCTTCTGCCAAAGCCTGCAAAAGGAAAATAAAAGTCAGGAGCAGGAAAATAAATGTGCTCAAGAAAAACTTTTCCAAGCACAACCACACAAAAAAAGATTAAACTGAAAACTAAAAATAAACAGATCTACTTGCAGTTCAAGATTAGCCACAATATTGTGAAAATGTCATTCACTGTCACTTGTAAATTGTCAGTTAACTTTTCTTATTATATGTAAGACTCGGCAAAATAAGTATTTAAGATGAAGTGAGGGGGATCATCATGGAAAAGTTATTTATTTATTTATTAGTTACATTAAGTAACAGGTATAAAAGCAGTTATGTAATTATAGCGCTACAGTTACAGATCCTGCTACAAAATGTATGTAAACCATATGTTTGTTTTAAGTTCATTTCTATGGGATCAAAATGACATCTTAACAATTCTAAGTATAAGTGGTTATTCTTTTTTCCCTCTTTATCCTGTCAATTTCTCATATCCGTGTTCAGATTTTTGAGAACTGGTCTTCAGTCAAAGATGTTGTGACGTGGGCAGAATTAAAAGCAGCATGTCACGGATAAGAGAGATATAACGGAGACATAAGAAAAACAAGCACAAACAAACAAACAAAAAACCCAACAACAACACTCGCCTTAGTGTCGTGCATTCTTAGCTTTACTGAAATCAACAAACCTTTCATAGCTCGCTAAGAGTTGCTGATTAACAAATGATTTGATCCCATTCTCTGCTGCATATCACTGTAAAGTCTATTTTGATTTTGTGTTTTTCCTTTTGTAAGATTAAAGCCTGATGCGCCATTCGGGGTTTTGATAACAAGTTATCCACATTTTCATTAAGTTTTATTTTATCGTTTTCTCTCCCGCCCCCTTCTTTCTTTCTTTCTTTCTTAACTACATTTGGAAATTTTCATTGTAAACATGGACTTCAAATTTACGTTATTATTAAACACGAAAAAAAACGATTTATATCATCGTTTCATCCAGAGCAGAGGTTACAGTGAGCTAAAACGTTTCATGTACGCTGCCCTACGTGAGGCAAATTTACCAGAAAAGCAAAATTGGCCAGTTTATGATCAACTGAACTTCATTAACAGTTAAACACTTGGTTTACAATCCCGTTTAATTTAGACACAACATAACCGCACAAAACGAACAGAAAGCATAGTGAAACAATCGAATTAAAAATGCGCAAATGCTCTTTCCTTTACTTACTGTGTGCTTTCTCGCGTTAGCACCGTTAGCAACAGCTAGCCCCAGGCCTTGTTGTTCGGTTTCTTCCTCGACGGATTCATTTGCGCATATGAATCAGCTTAAATGTGCATTACCGCCCCCTACTGGACGTGAGGGCAAAGAGCCAAATTTGCAAATAATATTCGCAGTTTTTTTTATTTGAAAAGTGAATTTTGAAATATTTTATTCTATACATCAATAATAATAATAATAATAATAATAATAAT
This sequence comes from Neolamprologus multifasciatus, assembly GCF_963576455.1. Classification (NCBI taxonomy): domain Eukaryota; kingdom Metazoa; phylum Chordata; class Actinopteri; order Cichliformes; family Cichlidae; genus Neolamprologus; species Neolamprologus multifasciatus. Next base: position 4,842,322 of record NC_140452.1, read on the forward strand.
AATAATAATAATAATAATAATAATAACAACAATAATAATAACATTAATAATAATAATAATAATAATAAAGGTGGACATGTAGAGATATCAAGAAGCAACTGTTAATACAATTAAAAATTATGTTTTTGAATACAATTACTTTTTAAAGACACAGTAAAGTAACTTGTTAAAAGTGTGTCAAAGGTAAGTCAAATAACCATTCATTAAATCTGACATAAGCAGAAGAGCATTTCTGACATCAAAGTCATGCTACAAGTTAGTTTGCTGAAAATTACCTCCTCTGTTGTCATTTACGCTCATTGTAGCATTTTTCTTCAGGACCTGTAGTCACAAACATTTGAAAAATCCACCCACAGATCATAAGTAAATTTTGTAGCCACTGATGTAAACAATATATATAACTTTTCACTAGTCCGTTGTTATGTTGCAACATAAATTTTGAAAGCACATACTTTTGAAAGATGAAGTAAGATGAATTACCAGTTCAACTTTTCACAACACCCGGGGCTTGTTTTGCCCCACAGCCACTGTGTAGTAAACAGTGTAGCAAAACAGAGCTCGTGAACCAGATAGATAGACATAAGGTGTCACGGTCCTGGGTAAGTGGCCCAGTGTTTTGGTTTTCATATTATTATAGACCTTTGTTTTTATCTGGGGTTTGACTGCTAGTGATGGTTTCTGTTTTGTATTTCTAGTTCAGAGGTTTTGGTCCCTGTACTCTGTGTCCCCTGTGTAGTTTCAAGTTTGTGCCCTTAAGACGGTTGTATTTCCTGTTTTACTTTGAAGGTCCGTGTCTCAGGTCATATATTCTGTTTTGCTTCCCCATTGTCTTGTCTAATTAGGCTCAGCTGTGTCTCCCTCCTGTGTGCCATTTCCTTGTTACCTTTGCTGGGTCTCAATTCAAGGGCTGCATCCTTCGGAGACCCGGCCTTCGCAGTCTACTCAGGCCAGGTTGAGAAGGCTGGAAGTGCGAGGCTGTGAAATAGGACGGTCTAGCCTTCAGATTTGCGTCACCAGCTGTGTTTAATAAACTCAGCCGTCTGCTCCTTGCTGTCTTAAATATAACAGGACATTGGAGTAAATTCTCTACCATCTCACACTTCTGTTTAATCAGTTTTCTATTTGTTTATTCAGCTGTGTAAAAACTATAACTTTAATCTCACCCAAACCGTTTTACTCAGGAACAAATAAAACACAGAAAAAAGCCAAACAATGACATTGTTAAGTTACCTGAGTAGCAAAAGACCACGCGGGGTCTGAAAACAATGTGCAGGGAGTGTGTTCTCATCAGCTTTAGTGAGTCCTTACCACCCTTTCAGCTATTGAGTCTCCGAAAAAATCGGAGCACTTTTGCAAATATGTGAGCAGATATTTGAAGTTGACACAGCTACATTCTTGCCTGAAAATATGTTAAAAGTTTACTTTGTGACCCAGAAAGAGTAATAAGATTAATATTAAAACTAAGCAGCTTCCACTATTGTTGGAATTGGCTGGGCCGTGTTATGAATCCTGGGATAGGTTGGGCCACGAAGGATACACCTGACCCATCCTTCAAATTCAGGGAAATGAAGGACGCAATTGTCGGCCGCATTTGGAGCAGCCTTCGAATTGGGACAGCCCTCGTCGCGTCACTGTGACGTAGTCGGCCTTCAAATGCGGCCTCGGAAAGGTCCAGCCCCTAAATTGAGACACAGCCCTTGTGTGTATATTTAGTGTGTGGTTACCTCTGTTCTTCATCGGAGCGTCTGCGTATCATGCATGTTGGTCATCCTGCTCATCTTCCCCAGTGTCTCTCCAGCTATGTTTCCATGTTTCAGGTTGTTTATTTTTATAGTTTGATGTTTAGCTGTCCCCAGTTTAGGTTTTTGTTGGTGGTTTTGTGGTAATTCTTACAGCTGCAATAAAGGCTCAGTTTGAAACACTCTGTCCTGCATCATTGTCTGCGCCTGGGTCCACGCCTCTTATGACCACCATGACATAAAGGAAGATATTTTGTGATTTTTATTTCATTTTCATTCATTCATTCTTTTTTTTTTAATCTTTGACATTATTTAGCTCTCTAAATTTCAAGAAAAATCGCAATAAAGTTGGATTTTTTCTTATTTCTAAGAGTAATGCATTTTTCACACTATGGAACTGGAAAATAAAACAGGATTTTGCTTTTAATAAATAACGTTTGAGTTTTTTTTGGATTTTGTGAAAACATGTTTTACTGAGTGTTGGTTTGAAGATACAAGTGTTTGTTAGGGCTTTTGTGGTTCAATTTAAAAGGTGACTGGTTAACTCAGTTTTATTTATACAGCGACAAATCAAAACAACAGTTGCCTGAAGGCACTTTATATTGTAAGGTAGATCCTACAATAACACATAAAGAGAAAAAAACAACTTGTATGACCTCCGTTGAGCAAGCGCTTTGGCAACAATGGGAAGGAAAAACTCCCTTTTAATAGGAAGAAACCTCCAGCAGGCTCAGGAAGGGGCGACCATGTGCTACAACCGGTTGGAGTGAGGGGAGGAAGACAGGACAAAAGACATGATGTGGAAGAGAGCCAGAGATTAATAACAAGAAAAAACAGTTAGTTACAAATACCAACTGTTGCTTCACTCTGTGCAGGTTAATGATGTAGAAAGACAAGTTTTAAGTGATATAACTTATTATATTTGCTCTGATAGTATTTGCACATCAGAACCAGTTTGTGTTACTTGTTAATTTTCCCCTTTTAGTACTTTGCTGGCCTCATTCTCCATCTAATATGACTGTCAATGAACCAAATGTATATTATACTTTATCTCAAGCAGCCACATCAATAATAAAATATTAAATTGTAGTAAAAGATCTGAAAATGTATCTAACTTCAACTGAGAAAATGAAAAAGCTTTATTCCTCTAAGGCAGGGGTGGGCAACTCCAGGCCTCAAGTGCCAGTGTCCCACGGGTTTTAGATCTGTCCTTGATCCAATCTTGATCCATCCCGATTTAAATGGCTAAATTACTTCCTCAACATGTCTTGAAGTTCTCTAGAGGCCTGGTCATGAACTAATCATTTGATTCATGTGTGTTGACACAGGGTGAGATCTAAAACCTGCAAGAAACTGGCCTTTGAGGCCTGAAGTTGCCCACCCCTGCTCTAAGGTCATTATAAGGTCTTTGATTTTGTTTGTTCACAAGATGGCGCCAACGTGCTTCGTATTTGCAAAGTCATCATTCAGTGACAAGAGATAGTGGAAAGCTGTGGGTTGGCAACCAGAGGAGTGAATCCAAAGGTGTAAATAATTTCCCACACCCAAGCATTTGTAGCCTAAGCTCATTTGCAAATCCTGACGCTTTGTCCTTTAAAAGTTTGCTTTGTTCACAGTTAACATATTTGCACACAGATCCTGTCACTGTCTGTCTCCATTTAACCTGGGTGAAGAAGACCCCCCAATGGGGTCATCAGGGGGTCTGAGGATGAGATGAGCATCACAGCATACATAGTTTGGGAAGCACAGGCACCTGGTTCATGTTGCTATTAATTTGAGTGACAGGTGGAGGTCCAGTGTTTGCCAGTGCATCCCAGACAGTTTCTGCCTCTCTCTTAGTGGTGCATCCAGCCATGTTGGAACCCTCCTCTGAGGTCACAGCAGCAGCAACAGTGCCAGGCTGAAGAAAGTGAATGTACAGAAGGCAGCAAGCCCAGAAAAGTCCAGGACACATACTCAGGGAGTGTGCTGACCAGCTGGCACATGTCCTGATGGACAACTTTACCACCTTTCTGAAGCAGACTGTTGTTTCATCATGTTT